>NW_028153527.1:0-20607 GCF_964211835.1 Anser anser
GGTTATAGGGGATTCTGGGGGATTTGGGGGGATTTGGGGGGATTAGGGAGGATTTGGGTGCATTTGGGTGCATTTATGGGAGGTTTGGGGGGGTTAGGGGGGATTTGGGGGCATTTGGGGGAGATAGAGGGGGGTTTGGGGGGGATTTGGGGAGAATTTTGGGATTTTGGGGGGCATTTGGGGGACAGTATGGGGGGCTTGGGGGGATTTGGGGGATATAGGGGGGTTTGGGGAGGATTTTGGGGGATTTGGGGGGTTGCGGGAGATTTGGGGGGGAATTTTGGTGGGTTTGGGGGGATTTGGGGTGGTTTCAGGGGGATATGGGGGGGGTTGGTGGGTTTTTAACGGGGATTTGGGGCATTTAGGGGTATTTGAGAGTATTAGGGGGGACTTGAGGGCTTTGGCGGATGTTTGGGGGTGATTAGGGGGGCTTAGGGTGGTTTGGGGGGGTTGGGGGGATTTGGGGGATTTGGAGGATTTGGGGGCGATTTGGGAGGATTTGGGGGCGATTTGGGGGTAATTGGGGGGGATTGGGGGGGTGAGAGGAGTGGTGGTGCTGAAGGTGACGACCTGGGGAGGCGGAACAAATATTTTTGGGGGGGTTATGGGGGATTTGGGGGGATTAGGGGAGATTAGGGGGGATTAGGGGGGATTAGGGGAGATTAAGGGGGGATTAGGGGGGATTAAAGGGGATTGGGGGGGAATTTGGGGGGGATTAAGGGGGATTAGGGAGGGATTTGAGGACTTTAATGGACGGGGGAAGAACCGGGGTGTATATGGGGGGGGTGAGGGGATGGGGGGGGTCCAGGGATTAAACCGGGGGGGTCCCAGCGCCGTACCCCCCCCCAAAAACAACCTGCTGCGCCGCGCTGCTCCCCGAGGCCGAGGACATGACGATGAATTTGGTGGGGGGGGCGAGGGCTGGCTGGGGGTCCCGGGGCGCCCCACCAGGGTCTGCACCGGCAGCGTGATGGCGCTCGGCACCTTCAGCAGGCTGGGGGGGCGCGGGGGGGGGCAGCCCCCCCGGACCCCCCCCCAGCCTGGCCCTGGGGGGCCTGCGACAGGGTCAGCGTGGGGCGGGGCTGGGGGGGGGGGCGGGGGGGGGGGTTACATTGATGTGTGTGTCCCCCCCCCCATGCGTCCCCCATATTCCCCCATTCCGCCCCCAAAATGGACCTAAAGGAGCCCCGTAACCCCCTTGGACACACCCCAGGACCCCCCCAGGTCCCCCCCACCCCAAAATTTGCCCCCCCCCCCCCACCTGGGTGATGGTCCGGGTGCTGTGGCTGACCTGCTGCGTCCCCCTCTCCCCTCACCCCAATCTCCTCCAGGACCCCCATTCCCCCCTTATTTCCCCCCCAGGACCCCCATAACCCCCCCAAGACCCCCCCTTGCCCCCCCCACCCCAAAATTCCCCCCCTCACACCTGGGTGATGGTCAGGGTGCTGCAGCTGACCTGCTGCATCCCCCTCACCCACCCCCATTCCCGTTCCCCTTCCACCCCATCACCTCCTAACCCCCCAAGACCCCCCAAGACCCCCCCCTGCCCCCCCCCACCCCAAAATTCCCCCCCCCACCTGGGCGATGGTCAGGGTGGTGCGGTTGACCTGCTGCGCCCCCATTTCCTCCCTCTCCCCTCACCCCCAGGACCCCCGTTCCCCCCTTATTTCCCCCCCAGGACCCCCGTAACCTTCCCAAGACCCCCAAGGCCCCCCCCTGCCCCCCCCACCCCAAAATTCCCCCCCCCCCCACCTGGGTGATGGTCAGGGTGGTGCGGTTGACCTGCTGCGCCTGCAGGGCCGCCTGCGCCCGCGCCTTGACGACGTGGGTGCAGAGCAGGGCCCCCAGGTAGCCGAAGTCCCCCCGGTACGCCTCCTGGTTGTCGGGGGGGGGCCGCATTTTCGCCAGCACGGGGGCGCAGTGCTTCTGCGGGGGGGGGCACGGCCACGTCACCGAGCTGCGGGGGGGACGGGGACACCCCGAAAGGCCACCCCAGGGCACCCCGAGGTGGCCCCGTGTGATCCCCTAAGGGTGCCCCCCCCAAGTTATTTGCCCCCCCCCGTTATCATTCCCCCCCAAGTCGTCATTTGCCCCCCCCAGTTGTCATTTGCCCCCCTAACTTGTCATTTGCCCCCTCAAGTTGTCATTTGCCCCCCCTAACTTGTCATTTGCCCCCCCAGTTGTCATTTGCCCCCCCCAAGTTGTCATTTGTCCCCCCCAGTTGTCATTCCCCCCCCAAGTTGTCATTTGCCCCCCCCAACTTGTCATTTGCCCCCCCCAAAATTGTCATTCCCCCCAAATTGTCATTTGCCCCCCCCCCAAGTTGTCCCCATGTCCCCCCCCATGTCCGTCCGTCCCCAAAGTGTCCCCACGCCCCCCCCCCAAGGTGTCCCCATGTCCTGTGTCCCCCCTCAGGTGTCCCCACGTCCCCCTCAGGTGTCCCCACGTCCCCCCAAAGTGTCCCCATGTCCCCAAGCCCCCCTGAGGTGTCCCCGCGTCCCCCTGAGGTGTCCCCATATCCCCTCAAAGTGTCCCCAAGCCCCCCAAGCTGTCCCAACGCCCCCCCAGAGAGTCCCCATGTCCCCTGAGGTGTCCCCACATCCCTCCAGGGCTGTCCCTATATCCCCTGAGCTGTCCCCACGTCCCCCCAAAGCGTCCCCAAGCCCCCCCCAAGCTGTCCCCATATCCCCAAAGTGTCCCCAAGCTCCCCCTGAGCTGTCCCCAAGGCCCCCCAAATTGTCTCCAAGCCCCCCCAGAGTGTCCCCATGTCTCCTTAGGTGGCCCCATATCCCCCCAGGGCTGTCCCTATATCCCCGAGAGTGTCCCCACGCCCCGCCAAAGTGTCCCCACGACCCCCGAGCTGTCCCCATATCCCCCAAGGTGGCCCCATATCCCCCCAGGGCTGTCCCTGTATCCCCCAAAGTGTCCCCAACCCCCCCAAAGTGTCCCCAAGCTCCCCCCGAGCTGTCCCCAAGGCCCCCCAAAGTGTCCCCACGGCCCCCCAAAGTGTCCCCACGCCCCCCTGAGGTGTCCCCCCCCCCGTGCCCCCCCCCAGCCCACCAGCAGCAGGGTCTGCACGTGGTCGGCCCCGATCCTGTCGATGTTGCTGACCACGGGGCCCTCCAGGATGCTGCGCACCCGCTCGCCCTCCGCCTGCAGCCGCGGCAAGATCAGCGTCTTGATCACCTGGGGGGGGCGCGTGTGACGTCACCGGGGGGCGTGACATCATCAGGGGGGTGTGACGTCATCGGGGGGTGTGATGTCATCGGGGGGGTGATGTCACTGGTGTGGGGTTTCACCGGGGGGAGATATGGGGCTGGGGAAGGGGGAATGGGGCGCGATGGTGGGGGAAAGTGGTGCTGGGGGGGGATTTGCGGACGTGGGGGGGGATTTAGGGATATAGGGGGGACTTGGGGACACGGGGGGGACTCGGGGACATGGGGAGGATGTGGGGGGGGGGACATTGGGGCCGTGGGGGGGGGGGGGGCACGGGGGGTTGCTCACGTCATGGCCCAGCTCGGCCAGCCCCGCGATGGAGCCGTAGCGCGTGGTCCAGGGGGTCTTCTCGTCCACCCAGCTCTGGGGGCGTGGGGACAAGGGGGGGACATCACCCCACAGCCTGCCCCACGGCCCCACAGCCTGCCCCACAGCCCCAATCCCACCCCACAGCCCCGATCCTGCCCCACACCCTGCCCCACAGCCCCGATCCACCCCACACCCTGCCCCGCAGCCAAAATCCCACCCCACAGCCCCAATCCCACCCCACAGCCCCAATCCTGCCCCACAAACCACCCCAAAACCCCCAATCCTGCCCCACAGCCCTGATCCTGCCCCATGGCCCCGATCCTGCTCCACATCCCCAACCCCAGCCCAAGGTCCCAATCCTGCCCCACAGCCCCAAACCTGCCCCATGGCCCTGATCCTGCCCCCCAACCTACCCCAAAACCCCCCGATCCTGCCCCAAAACCCACCCCCCGGCACCCCAACCCACCCCAAAACCACCAATCCTGCCCCAAAACCCGCACCCTGGCCCCCCAACCCACCCCAAAACCACCGATCCTGCCCCAAAACCCACCCCCCGGCACCCCAACTCACCCCAAAAACACCGATCCTGCCCCAAAACCCACCCCCTGGCACCCCAACCCACCCCAAAACCACCAATCCTGCCCCAAAACCCACCCCCCGGCACCCCAACCCACCCCAAAAACACCGATCCTGCCCCAAAACCCACCCCCCCGCACCCCAACCCACCCCAAAACCACCAATCCTGCCCCAAAACCCGCACCCTGGCCCCCCAATCCACCCCAAAACCCCCGATCCTGCCCCAAAACCCACCCCCCGGCACCCCAACCCACACCAAAACCACCAATCCTGCCCCAAAACCCGCACCCTGGCCCCCCAATCTACCCCAAAACCACCAATCCTGCCCCAAAACCCGCACCCTGGCCCCCCAATCCACCCCAAAACCCCCGATCCTGCCCCAAAACCCGCACCCCGGCCCCCCAACCCACCCCAAAACCACCAATCCTGCCCCAAAACCCACACCCCGGTCCCCCAACCCACCCCAAAACCACCAATCCTGCCCCAAAACCCGCACCCCGGTCCCCCAACCCACCCCAAAACCACCAATCCTGCCCCAAAAGCCCCCCGGCCCTCCAACCCGCCCCAAAACCACCAGTCCTGCCCCAAAACCCACCCCCCGGCACCCCAACCCACACCAAAACCACCAATCCTGCCCCAAAACCCGCACCCTGGCCCCCCAATCCACCCCAAAACCCCCGATCCTGCCCCAAAACCCACTCCCCGGCACCCCAACCCGCCCCAAAAGCCCCAATCTTGCCCCGAAACCCACGATCCTGCCCCAAAATCCCTGATCCTGCCCCGAAACCTTGGTGAAGGTCTTGGTGATGCGGGACTGGATGTTGTTGGTGGTGGTGCTGAAGTTCTTGCACACCTGGGCCACCAGGCGGGCGGCGAAGTCCCGCAGCGCCCAGTGGTTGTCCACGTCAGGGCGCAGGCAGAGCTGGCGGCTGACGATGCACGTCATGACGGCGGGGATGAGCTCGTGCAGCTGGGGACAGGTGGGGACATTTGGGGACACGTTGGGGACATGTCGGGGACATTTGGGGACACGGCATGGGCATGGGATTCAGCCACGGGGGATGCAAAGGGCTCGGGGACAGCCCCACGTCGTGGGGTGGGGTGGCTGACAATGCAGGTTGTGGTGGCGAGGATGAGCTTCTGAGGCTTGGGGACATTTGGGGACGTTTGGGGACACTCTGGGGACATTTGGGGACACATTGGGGACAAACTGGGGACACAGCACGGGCACAGGACTCAGCTATGGGGGACACAAAATGCTTGGGGACAG
Organism: Anser anser; assembly: GCF_964211835.1. NCBI lineage: Eukaryota > Metazoa > Chordata > Aves > Anseriformes > Anatidae > Anser > Anser anser. The sequence continues at coordinate 5,372 of NW_028153527.1, forward strand.
CCCCACGGCACGTCAAGGACAGAGCAGGCAGCTCACGACACACATTGTGACGGTGGTGACAAGCTTGTGGGGGACATTTGGGGACATCTGGGGACAGGAGCCTCCGGGGCAGCCCCACTCACGTATTTCTCCAGGTAGAGCGTGGGATTGTCCATCAGCGCCTTCACCATGCGCATGAGGTAGATGAGCAGCGCCAGGTTGTTCTGCACCACGTTGACACGGACCTGGAGGGGACAATGACATCAGGGAGGGGACAATGACATTGGGAAAGGGACAATGACATCGGGGAAGGGACGGGGACAGGGCCACAGGGTGCTCACCCCCTCAGAGATGAAGGTGCTGAATCGTGGCAGCATCTGGTAGAGGCCGGGGTCGGTGGCGATGCTCTGCAGGGCCTCCTGTGGGGACACGGGGACGTCACCACCAGGGGACACCAGGAGGGATATGGGGACAGGGGGGTGTCACCACTAAGGGACAGCAGGAGGGTATCAGGATATGGGGGGGGGTCACCACGAGGGGACACCAGGAGGGACATCAGGATATGGGGACGTCATCGTGAGGGGCATGGGGATGTCACCATGAAGGGACACCAGGACATGGGGATGTCACCGCAAGGGGACAGGAGGGACATCAGGTGAGGGGACACTGGGACACAGGGATGTCACCACGAGGGGACACCGGGACTTGGGGACATCACCGTGAGGGGACACTGGGACATCGGGATGTCACCGCAAGGGGACAAGGGGATGTCACCCGAAGGGGACGCTGGACATGGGGACATCAGCGTGAGGGGACACAAGGACATCACCGCAAGGGGACACCGGGATGTCACTGAGGGGATATGGGGACATCACTGCGAGGGGACACAGGGCCATGGGGTTGTCACCATGAGGGGACATCAGGATGTCACTGAGGGGACACCAGGACATGGGGACATGGAGCTGTCACCACAAGGACCCATGGGGATATCACCAAGTGCCCACGGTGCCACTACCGATCCAACAGGGGCACAATGGCATCCCCCATAGGAAAGGAAAAAGCTTGAGGGGGGGAAACGATTCTTTGGGGTGAAAACGGGTTTTTGGGGGGGCCAGGCGGGGGACGCACGGCACGCTTGGCCTCGCAGGAGCCGACGCAGGCCTCGGTGATCTCCTTGTAGTAGAGCTGCTGCTCCACCGACAGCTCGTGCACGCTGCGGGGCTTGAGGCGCAGTGGGGCCCCCTCCAGCAGCGGGCCCTTCTTCTCCTTGCCTGGGGACACGGGGGACACTGGTGACAACGCGTCCCTGTGTCCCCGTGTCCTTGTGTCCCCGCGGGGCCACCCGCAGCTGTCCCACAGGGACCCCAAGGGGCACCCAGCTCCCCACAAAATGGCCGCCAGGGGGTCTGGGGCTGCCCAGTGTCACCAAGGGCTGTCCTCAGAGTCCTCACGGAGCACAAAATGGCCCCAAATGTCTCCAAATGTCCCTAAAAGGTGTCATGACCTGACCTGAGAGTCCCCACGGAGACCAAAATGTCCCCATGTCCCCAAAGGCCCTGAGAGGCACCGAGCTCCCCACAAAATGGCCATCAGGGAGTCTGGGGCTGCCCAATGTCACCAAAAGCTGTCCTCAGAGTCCTCACGGAACACAAAATGGTCCCAAATGTCCCTAAAATGTGTCATGACCTGTCCTGAGCTCCCCTATGGAGCCCAAATTTTCCCCAAATGTCCCCAAGGGCCCTGAGGGGCACCCAGCTCCCCACAGAATGGCTGCCGGGGGGTCTGGGGCTACCCAATGTCAACAAGGCCTGTCCTCAGAGTACCCACAGAGCACAAAATATACCCAAATGTCCCTAAAATGTGTCATGACTTGACCTGAGAGTTCCCACGGAGCCCAAAATGTCCCCATGTCCCCAAAGAGCACCAAGCTCCCCACAGAATGGCCGCCCAAGACCCCCAAGGCCTGTCAGAGTCCCCACGGAGCACAAAATTTCCCCAAATGTCCCTAAAACATGTCATGGCCTGTCCTGAGCTCCCCTATGGAGCCCAAAATGTCCCCATGTCCCCAGGGTCACTGAGGGGCACCAAGCTCCCCACAAAATGGCCACCCAATGCTCCCAAGGCGTGTCAGAGCCCGCACGGAGCACAAAATGTCCCCAAATGTCCCTAAAATGTGTCATGGCCTGTCCTGAGTGACAGCACAGAGCCCAAAATGTCCCCAAAGTGTCTCAAGGCCTGTCATGGGAGCCCCCCATGGAGCCCAAAATGGCCCCAAATGGCCCTAAAATGGGTCATGGTCTGTCCTGAGTGCCCCCAGAGCCCAAAATGGTCCCAAAATATCCCAAAATACCCAAAAGAACCCCCCAAAACACCCCATAGCCCCCCCAAACACCCATGTCCCCCCCAAACATGCCATAGCCCACCCAAAACACCCCATAGTCCGCCCAAATGCCCTCATATCTCACCAAAACACCCCGTAGCCCCCCCAAACATCCTCTAGCCCCCCCAAACACCCTAAATCCCCTCCAAAACCCAAAGCCCTCCCAAACACCTCCACAGCCCCCCCAAAACACCCCACAGCCCCCCCAAAAACACCCCATACCCCCCAGACACCCCATATCCCCTCCCAAACACCCCGTAGCCCCCCAAAAACACCCCAAAGCCCCCCCAAACACCCCACAGTCCCCCCAAAATCCCCCCCCCCGGCCCTACCCTTGCCGTCGGGGGTGGTCGTGCTCTGCCCCTTGCCCTTCAGGGCCCCCTCGTCCTCCTGCCCAGGCTTGGCGGACTTGAGGGGCTCGGTGGCCTCGGCCTTCTGCTGCTCCTTCGGGGCTGTGGGGGGGCAAATCCCAATGGGGGGGGCAAATCCCAATGGGGGGGGCACATCTACCCCGGGGGGGCACATCTGCCCCAAGGGGGACAAAGCTGCACCAAGGACGCGGGGGTAAATCGATCCAAGGGGAGCAGAACTGCCCCTGGGTGGGGAAATTTGCCACCCCCGGGGGGAATTTGCCCCCCCCCAGGTGGGGTAAATTTAAATCTGGGGAGTAAGTTTACTCCTGGGGGGGTAATTTTAAAATTAAGGGGGGTAAATTTACACCCAGGGGGACAAATCTGCCACTGAGAGGGGCAAATGTGCTGCTAGGGGGGTAAATCGACTCACATAATAAACAGATCTGCTACGTGGGGGGGTAAATTTAGCCCGGGGGGGCAAATTTGAGTCATGGGGGGGCAAATCTGCCTGTTGAAATTGCAGATGGAGCCTGGGGTGGGGGCAAATCTAAGCTGGGGGGAGGAGGGCAAAGTTAATGCTGGTGGAAATGAATCTGCCCCATAGGGAGCAAATCTGTCTCCGGGGGGGTAAATATACCTCCGGGGGAGGGGCAAATTTACCCTGGGGGGGGCAAATCCTGGTGCCCCCACTCACCTGGGGGGGGGTTCTCGGGGATGGCCGGCTGCACTCCCTCGATGCTGAGCCAGTGAGCTGGGCACGGGTAAGGCACAGGGGTGAGAAAGGTGGGGGGGTCCCCCCAAAATGCACCCCCAGAGCCCCCCTAAACCTCCCAGAGCCCCCCCAACACCCCCAGAGCCCCCACAAATACCCCCAGAACTGCCCCAAACACCCTCCAAACGCCCCCCAGAGCCCCCCGAACACCCCCAGAGCCCCCCCAAGACCCCCTAAAAGCCCCCCAAACTCCCTCAGAACTGCCCTGAACCCCTCCAACCCCCCCAAAACCCCCCAGAGCCCCCCCAAACACCCTCCAGAGCCCCCTAAACCCCCCAAGCCCCCCCAAAGGCCCCCTAAAAGCCCCCAAAACTCCCCCAAAACTGCCCCAAACACCCCCCAGAGCCCCCAACCCCCCCAAAAGCCCCCAAAACTCCCCCAAAACTGCCCCAAACACCCCCCAGAGGCCCCTAAACCCCCAAGCCCCCCAAAGGCCCCCTAAAAGCCCCCAAAACTCCCCCGAAACTGCCCCAACCCCCCCCAAGCGCCCTAAACCCCCCCGAGTCCCCCCCAAACCCCCTATAACCCCCCAGAGCCTCCCCAAAGGGCCCCCAAAAGCCCCCCAAACTCCCCCAGAACCGCCCCGAACCCCTCCAGGACCCTCCCCGACCCCTCCCCAGCCCCCCCCCCCCCGACGCCCCCCGCCCCAAGCCCACCCTTGAGGCAGACGTCGAGGGGCACGCGGGGCAGGGGGGTGTTGATGATGTCGCTCAGCTCCACCTCCTGCTCCTCGTAGAAGTGCAGCTCGCGCCCCCCCCCGCTGGCGTAGCGGAAGGGCAGGAACTCCCGCGCGTGGAAGCCGTACAGCGGCTGGGGGGGGCCAGGCATCAGGACCCCCCCCCAAACACCCCCAGAGCCCCCCGGTGTCCCCCAGAGCCCCCCAATATCCCCCAGACCCACCCAATACCCCTGAGACCCCCTCCAATATCCCCCAGACCCCCCTGATATCCCTGAGACCCCCCCCATGTCCCCCAAGCTCCCCCAGTTTCCCCCAGGCCCCCCCAATATCCCTGAGACCCCCCCCGATATCCTCCCCAACCCCCCCCAGACCCCCCTGCTGTCCCCCCAAAACCCCCCAAGACCCACCCCCCAATGTCCCCCAGACTCCCCCAGGACCCCCCCGATGTCCCCCAGACCCCCCCCAATACCTTTGACCCCCTTAACGTCCCTGAGCCCCCCCAAATGTCCCCAAAACCCCCCAATATCCCCCCACCCCATGTCCCCAAGCCCCCCCCGTGTCCCCAAGCCCCCCCATCATGTCCCCAAACCCCCCAATATCTCCCCCCATGCCCCAAGCCCCCCCCAAATGTCCCCCAAACTCCCCAATATCCTCCCACCCTGTGTCCCCACCCCCCCCAAATGTCCCCAACCCCCCCCAAAATGTCCCCAAGCCCTCCTCCGTGTCCCCAAGCCCCCCTCCCATGTCCCCATGCCCCCCCGTGTCCCCAAGCCCCCCACAATGTCCCCAATATCCCCCACCCCATGTCCCCAAGCCCCATAAACGTCCCCAAAACCCCCCAATATTCCCCCACCCCATGTCCCCAAGCCCCACCCCGTGTCCCCAACCCCCCCCACAATGTCCCCAACCCCTCCCCAATGTCCCCACGCCCCCCCCCGTGCCCCCACCTCGACGTTTTTCAGCTTCAGCGCCAGGTCGATGTCCCCCGTGGTCAGGCGGCGCCGCTTGCCCATGTGCATGAACTTGAGCGCGTCCTGGGGGCGGGGGGGACATTGGGGACAGTTGGGGACACCCCCACCCTGGGGGACAACCCCCCCCCTTGTCCCTGTCCCCTCTCCGCCCCCCTCCCCAGCGTGCCCCCGTTTGTCCCTATCCCATCCGGCCCCGAGCCCCCGGCCCTGTCCCCATGTCCCCCCTACCCTCGCTGTCCCCCCCCCCCAGCCGTGTCCCTTTGTCACCCCCTGTCCCCCCCATCCCTGTCCCCCTGTCCCCGCTGTCCCCAAACCCGGGTGACCCAAGGGCTCGGCCCCCTTTGTCCCCCCACCCCTGTCCCCATCCCCTCACCTGTCCCCACCCGGTGTCCCCATCCCCTTGTCCCCCTGTCCCCATCCCCACTCCCCCTGTCCCCAATGTCCCCGTCCCCATCTCCACTTGTCCCCAATGTCCCCCCATCCCCATCTCTCCTTGTCCCCAGTGTCCCCAAATGTCCCCCCGTCCCCATCCCTATTTCCTCTTGTCCCCGGCGTCCCCGTCCCCAACCCCATCTCCCCTTGTCCCTGATGTCCCCGCTGTCCCCAGTGCCCCCCCGTCCCCATCCCCATTTTCTCTTGTCCCCGATGTCCCCCTGTCCCTGTCCCCAGTGTCCCCACTGTCCCCCCATCCCCGTCCCTATTTCCTCTTGTCCCTGGTGTCCCCCCGTCCCCATCTCCCTTTGTCCCTGCTGTCCCCATCCTCATCTCCCCGTGTCCCCAGTGTCCCCCCATCCCTGTCCCTATTTCCTCTTGTCCCCACTATCCCCAGTGTTCCCCCATCCCCATCTCCCCACGTCCCCGCTGTCCCCACTGTCCCCCTGTCCCCATCCCCATCTCCCCGTGTCCCCACTGTCCCCCCATCCCCGTCCCCATCTCCCGCTGTCCCCCTGTCCCCAACCCCACGTCCCCCTGCCCCCACACTGTCCCATCCCCATCCCCATTTCCTCTTGTCCCCAGTGTCCCCCCGTCCCCGTTCCCATCTCCCCGTGTCCCCAAGGTCCTCCTTGAGGCGGTAGCTGGCCTCGTCGGCCAGCAGCTGGCACGTGTCCTCGGGGACCTGCGCCATGCCCATGGCCTCGGCCATCACCTTCATCGACTCGGCCGGCAGCAGCGTCTGGCTCAGCTTCGGCTTCTTCTCCTCCGCCATCCTCCTCCTCCTCCTCCTCCTCCTTCTCTTTTTCCTCCTCTTCTTCCTCCTGCCTCTCTTCTTCCTCCTCCTCCTCTTCTTCTTCCTCCCAGGAGGGCCTAAATAAAGAGGAAAAAGTCAGCCGGGGGGGGAGAGATTCTAAATAAAAGACAAGAGGTTTAGGGGGAGTGGCCCTAAATAAAGACAAAGTGTTTATGTGGGGCCCTAAATAAAGGACGAGAGGTTTACGGGGTTCCTAAAATAAAAAACAAGAGGTTTATGGGGGATCCTAAATAAAGGACGAGGCGTTTGGGGGAGAAGACCCTAAATAAAGGACAAGATGGTCGTGAGGGACCCTAAATAAAAAATAAGGTTATGGGGGACCCTAAACACAGAACAAGGTGTTTATGGGGGACCCTAAATAAAGGACAAGGTAATCATGGCGGACCCTAAATACAGAACAAGAAAAAGCCCTAAGTAAAAGACAACAGGTTTACGGGAGACCCTAAATAAAGGACAAGGTGGTCACGGGAGGAGTAAGACCCTAAATAAAGGACAAAGTGTTATAGGGGACCCTAAATAAAAGACGAGGTTTACGGGGGACCCTAAATAAAGAACGAGGTGGTCATGGAACGGGGGAGACCCTAAATAAAGGACGACGTTATGGGGGACCCTAAATAAAGGACTAGGTGTTCAGGGGAGACCCTGAATAAACAAAAAGGTGATCATGGGGGACCCTAAATAAACACTGAGGTGATCTTGGGAGGGGAAGGACGCTAAAAAAACGACAAGAGATTTGTGGGAACCCTAAATAAAGAATAAAGTGTTTATGGGGGACCCTAAATAAGAGACAACAGGTTTATGGGGACCCTAAATAAAACATAAGTCGTTGGGGGGGGGGACAGGACCCTAAATAAAGAACAAGGTGTTTATGGGAGACCCTAAATAAAGGAAAGATGGTCATGGGAGAGGGAGACCCTAAATAAAACACCAAATGTTCAAGGAGGAGGGACCCTAAATAAAACATAAGATGTTTGGGGGGGAGAGACCCTAAATAAAGGACAAAGTATTTGGGGAGGGGGACCCTAAATAAAGGACAAGATGGTCACAGGAGCAGGGAGACCCTAATTAAAGGACAAGGTGATCATGGGGGACCCTAAATAAAAGACAAGAGGTTTGGGGGGGGGGGGGGGAGGACACGACACCCTAAATTGAAGGCCAAGGTGTTTGGGGGGGACCCTAAATACAGGACGAGGTGTTCACGGGGGACCCCAAATACAGGACGAGATGTCTGGGGGGACACCCTAAATACCGGGAGCTCAAGGGGGGGACCCCAAAATTGGGTGTACGGGGGGGAGGGGGCCCTAAATACCGGCAGTTTAAGGGGGGGACCCCAGAATTGGGTGTATGGGGGTCCCGGAACCAAGGAGGGGGGGAACCCTAATGCCGGGACCTCAAGGAGGGGGGACCCCGATATCGGGCGCACACGGAGGGGGACCGCAATACCGGAAGCACACGGGGAGAGGGGAACCCCGTTACCGGGCGCGCCCCGGGGCCCAGCGCCGCCCCCCTCACGCCGCCTCCCCGCTGCCCGCCGCCATCTTGGCTCCGCCGCCGCTCCGCCGGGTCCTGGCAGGGGAAAAGCGACGGGGAGTCACCGGCCTCGAGCGCCGCGGCGCTTTCCCGCGGCCGCCAATGCTGCTCACTACCGCCAGGACCTGCGCGGCGGCGGCAGCGGGGCGGGCTCTGCGCATGCGTAAGGCTCCTCGGCGGGAGGGGCGGGGGAGCGCTGCGCATGCGCGGTGGCTTCATCGCTGTTCCCTTCGCGGGGCCCGATTCTGGCCCTGCCGAGGCCTTGGAGTGGCGACACCCGGAACCCTCCGGAACCCCCCGGGACTCTGCGGGAAACTCCGAGGCCCCCGGAACAAGGTGAGGAAGGGAAGAGCATGAAAACGCCTTTTGGGGTATTTTGTCCCTCGCCGCTTGCCGTCTTCCCCCCCCAAGATGGCGGCGCCCATGCGAGGGGCGGGTTCTGTTTCCAAGATGGCGGCGCACAGGCGGCTTCGCTTTAAAGATGGCGGCGCCCGGGGGGGGGGGGCGGAGTTCGCCGTATTGTGGAGGATGGGGAAAAAGGGGGGGGTGAGGACGACAATTGGGGTCGGGGGGGGATTACTGGGGTCCTGGGGGTGATGGGGGGGGCACTGGGGGGGGAGACGACAATTGGGGTCCTGGGAGGCCGTGGGGGGGACATAAAGATAATGGGGATTACTGGGGGGGAGCACTGGGGGAATGGGGGGGGGATTGGGGGACAATTGGGGTCAGGAGGGGACCGTAGGGGTGAGGGGGGGGGGCATTTGGGGTCCTGGAGGTGATTGGGGGGCCATTGGGGTCATTGGGGGGGGGGCAATTGGGTCCTGGGGGGCCACGGGGGGCCCATTGGGGTCATGGGGGTGATTGGGGGATATTGGGCGCTGGGGGGGTCATTGGGGTGAGGGGGGGACCATTGGTGTCATGGGGATGATTGGGGGGTCACTGAGGTGATGGGGGGGGTAATTGGGGTCATGGGGAGGGGGGGCATTGGGGTCCTGAGGGGTGCCAGGAGCCACCCTTGGGGTCCCCGAGGGGCCATAGGATCCCCTGGGGGGCCCTCCTCACCCCCTCCCCTCCCCTTCTGCAGCCTGATGACCTCTGACCTCTGACGACCCCCCCCCCCCCCCCAAAAAAAAAAAAAAAAATGCTCCCGGGGGTGCGCACAGCACCCTTGGGTGCCCGCGAGGTGCCGGGCACCCCGTACAGCGTGCGGGTGCTGCAGGAAGGCTACAGCCTCCCCGAGGACGAGGACGGCTCCTTCCTCGCCGACTGCTCCATCACCCTCATCCGGGGGGGGCCCGTCACCGCCCTGGTGGACACGGGGGGGCCGTGGGGCCGCCAGCGCCTGCTGGCCGAGCTGGAGGCAGCCGGGACCCCCCCGGAATCCGTCACCCACGTGCTGTGCACCCACGGCCACTCGGACCATGTCGGCAACCTCAACCTCTTCCCCAAAGCTTGGGTGCTGGTGGGCTTCGACCTCAGCCGGCCTGGGGGGGTCGGCGGTGCCGGGGGGGGGGGGCGTTTCATCCCCCTGGATTTGGCGCGGGGGGTCCCTTACGCCCCCGACCCGGGTTACGTGGAGGTGCTGCCCACCCCGGGCACGTGCGGGCCCACGTCAGCGTGGCGGTGCGGGGCACGGCGCTGGGCACCGTGGTGGCGGCGGGGGACTTGTTCGAGAGGGAGGGGGACGCGGGGGTGTGGGGGGCGCTGAGCGAGGACCCCCCGAGCAGGGAGCGGAGCCGCGCCAGGGTGCTGGAGGTGGCCGACGTGGTGGTGCCGGGCCACGGGGCGCCCTTCCGCGTCTTCAGGGAGGGGGGGTCATGAAAACAACCCCCCCACCACCCCCACCCCATCCCCAGGGTGGTCTCGAGGAGGGTGGGGACCCCGGGGGGTGTCCCCAAGGGAAATGGGACCCCCGGGGGTGTCCCCAGGGAGAAGGAGAGCCCCCCCCCCCCCCCAGGGATGTCCCCAAGGAAGAGGAGAGACCCCCTGGGGGTGTCCCCAAAGGACAGGGGAGCGCCCCCCCCCCCAGGCGTGTCCCCAAGGGAAATGGGACCCCTGGGGGTGTCCCCAAAGGGACAGGGGAGACCCCCCCCAGGGGGTGTCCCCAAGGGATGGGAGGGATTTGGGGATGTCCCCCCAGGGGAGACCCCCCCCCGGACGTCCCCAAAGAAAATGGGACCCCGGGGGTGTCCCCAAGAAAGAAGGGAGACCCCCAGGGATGTCCCCAACCCCCCCGCCCCCGAAGCCGCCCCCAAGGGAAGGGACAAGGCCTGAGGACACCCCCCAGGGACAGCAGAGCCCCAGCGGGCACCCCCAAGGCCTCGAAGACCCCCGGACCCCCCCCCCCCCGAAAGGAAATAAAGGCCCCGAGCAGCCCCCCCCCATAGTGCTGCCTCTCATTGGGGTGACGAGGGGGACCTCGGGGTGTCCCCAGTGATGGGGAGGGGGATTGGGGGGGTCCCAGTTTGGGGAGGGGTACTGGGAAGGGGTCCCAGTTTGAGGGGAATTGGGGGGTCCCAGTATGGGGGGGGGGTACTTGGGGGGGTCCCAGTTTGAGGGGGGAAATTGGGGGGGAGGTCCCAGTATGGGGGGGGGGACTTGGAGGTGGGTCCCAGTTTGGGGGGGAATTTGGGGGGGTTCCAGTATGGGGGGGGGTACTGGGAGGGGGACCCAGTTTGGGGGAGAATTGGGGGGGTCCCAGTTTGGGGGGGGGGTTCTGGGGGGGGTCCCAGTATGGGGGGGGGTACTGGGAGGGGTCCCAGTTTGGGGGGGAATTGGGGGGGTCCCAGTATGGGGGGGGGACTTGGAGGTGGGTGCCAGTTTGGGGGGGAATTTGGGGGGGTTCCGTATGGGGGGGGGTACTGGGAGGGGGTCCCAGTACGGGGGGGGCACTGGGGGGGGGGCCCAGTTTAGCAGGGGGCGCGGGGACAAGGAAGAGGAGGCGCGCGCGTTATGCAAATCACCTCGTTAATATTCACGTAAGGCCACGCCCCCCTCTTCCCGCTGCGCGCTCTCCCATTTGTGGGGGGGAGGGTGGAGGGGCGGGGCGTGGTGGGTGATGGACGGGGCTCTGAGCCAATCGGGCGGAGGGATGAGGGATGGGAAAGGGGCGGGGCGCAGCGGTCAGCTGACCGGGGCCGGAGAGGGGAGATGGTGAGCGGGGAACTGGGGGAACTGGGAGGCACTGGGGGGAAACTGGGGGGAAACTGGGAGAACTGGGGGGCACTGGGAGAACTGGGGGAGAAACTGGGGGCACTGGGATGGGGAACCGGGAGAACTGGGGGGTACTGGAGGGAAACTGGGAGACACGGATGGGGAACTGGGAGACTGGGGGGAAACTGGGAGAACTGGGGGGCACTGGGAGAACTGGGGGGAACTCGTTGGGAACTGGGGAGAAACTGGGGGGAAACTGAGAGAACTGGGAGGCACTGGGATGGGGGCACTGGGAGGACTGGGGGGAAACTGGGATCACTGGGGGGAAACTGGGATCACTGGGGAGAAACTGGGGCAATTGGGATGTGAAACGGGGGCACTGAGGAGAAACTGGGGTGAAACTGGGAGAACTGGGGGGAAACTGGGGTGAAACTGGGTGAACTGGGGGCAACTGGGGGCACTGGTTGGGAACTGGGAGAAACTGGGAGAGCTTGGGGGCACTGGGATGGGGAACTGGGGGGCAACTGGGGGCACTGGGGAGAAATGGGGGAAACTGGGAGCCTGGGGGGCACTGGGAGGAGTGGGCCACCAGCGGGGGGGGCACTGGGGGTGGCGGTGACGTGTCCCCCCCTGTCCCCAGACGACGGCGCTGACGCAGGGCCTGGAGCGCGTCCCCGACCAGCTGGGCTACCTGGTCATCTGCGATGGCGCCGTGCTGGCCGTGAGTGGGGACACTTGGGGACATTTGGGGACCTTTGGGGACACCTGGGGACATTGGGGGACATCTGGGGACGTTGGGGGACACTTGGGGACATGTGGGGACGTTGGGGACGGGGATATTTGGGGACACGGGGGATGTTTGGGGACCTTTGGGGACACTTGGGGACAGATTTGGGGACAGGGACATTTGGGGACATTGGGGACACTTGTGTCATCCGGGGACACTGGGGGACGGGGATATTTGGGGACATTGGGGATATCTGGGGACCTTTGGGGACACTTGGGGATGTTTGGGGACATTTGGGGGACAGGGATATTTGGGGACATTGGGGATGCTTGGGGACACTTGGGGATGCTTGGGGACACCTGGGGACCCTTGGGGACATCTGGGGACCTCTGGGAATGTTTGGGGACATCTGGGGACACTTGGGGATGGGGATATTTGGGGACATCGGGGTCATTTGGAGACGTTTGGGGACATCTGGGGATGTTTGGGGACATTTGGGGACATTGGGGACAGCTGGGGATATTTGGGGACATTTGGGGATGGGGACAAAGAACACGGGGACTTTTGGGGACAGGGGGAGAAGGACGAGGAGCTTTGGGGACTGGGACAAGTGGCCTTTGGGGACGGGGGGACAGGGGACAAGGGGCCCTTGGGGACAGGGAGGAGAAGGGACAGAGGGACGGGGCTTTGGGGACAAGGGGACCTTGGTCACCAGGGTCCTGAGGGACGGGGACACTCAGATGCTTGGGGACACTGGGTGGGGACAGGGGGACGCTGGGGTTTGGGGACACCAGGGTTTGGGGACAAGGGGACACCAGGGTTTGGGGACATGGGGACACTGGGGCATGGGGACACCGGGGTTTGGGGACACTGGGGCATGGGGATGAGGGGACACTGGGGTTTGGGGACGGGGGACATTGGGGTTTGGGGACATGGGGACACCGAGGTTTGGGGACATGGGGCCACGGGGATTTGGGGACGTTTGGGGACACTTGGACGGGGATGTTAGGGGCCATTTTGGGGACGAGGGGACGCTGGGGTTTGGGGACAGGGGGCCTCGTTGGGGACATCGGGGACCCGCGTGTGACGCGGCTGTCCCCAGTCGGCGGGGGACCTGGAGAACGACGAGCGCACGGCCACCGTCCTGGCGGGGCTGGTGGCCACCGCCTGCGGGCTGCGGCTGCCCCGCGGCCACCAGCCGCCCTTCCGCCGCCTCTCGGGTGAGTGACAGCCCTGTCCCCAAGGGGGGTGGCACTGCCGCCGCTGTCCCCAAGGGGGTGGCACTGCCGCCGGTGGCCCCAAAATGGAGGTGGCCCCGTGTTTGTCCTGTCCCCATGGTGGCAGTGCCACCGCCGGTGTCCCCAGGGGGGTGGTGACCCCCTATTTGTCCTGTCCCCGTAGTGGCACCGCCACCGGTGTCCCCAGGCTGGTGGCACTGCCATGGGTGTCCCCAATTTGGCAGTGACCCCGTATTTGTCCTGTCCCCAAGGTGGCACTGCCACCAGTGTCCCCAGGGTGGTGGCCCCGTGATCATCCTGTCCCCACAGTGCCAGTGCCACCGGTGTCCCCAAGGAGATTTTGGTGGCCCTGCTGTCCCCCTGTCCCTGCTGTCCCCGTGGTGGCACTGCCACCGGTGGCCCCAGGGTGATGCCAGTGTCCCTTTTGTCCCCCTGTCCCCAGGGTGGCAGTGCCATCGGTGTCCCCAGGGTGGTGGCACCGCCACCAATGTCCCCAGGACAACGTCAGTGTCCCCGCTCTCCCCGTGCCCCCGGTGCGGTGGCAGTGTCCCCACACCCGTCCTGTCCCCGGGGGGGCGGGGGGGTGGTGGCAGTGCCCCAGGTGTCCCCAACGTCCCCGCTGTCCCTGCAGTGGTGTTCGGGGACCACTCGCTGCTCGTCACCGCCTCGGCCCAGAAGCTTTTTGTGGTGAAGCGCCAGAACCGCGCCCAGGAGCCTGCCACCGCCTGAGCCGCCGCGTCCCCAAGGCCACCGCCGCGTCCCCAAGGCCACCGCCGCATCCCCAAGGCCTCCGCCACATCCCCTGGCGTCACCCCCGCGGGGGCCCAGGCAATAAATGGTGTCCCCGTGTCCCCAAATCGGCCTCGTTTTTTTTTTTTGGGGGGGGGGGGGGGGAATGCGGCGTTTTGGGGACGGCGGCTTGGCCCCTTCCCGGGTGACACGGCTGTCCCCACGTCACTGTCATGGTGTCACTGTCACCGTGTCACTGTCACCACCACATTGTCACCATCCCAGTGTCACTCTCACCACCCTGGTGCCATCCCAGTATCCTTGTCACAATCCCAGTGTCACTGTCACCACCCCAGTGCCATTGTCACCGTCACGTCATTGTCACCGTCCCAGTGTCCTTGTCAATCCCAGTGCCACCGTCACCACCACACTGTCACCACCCCAGTATCCTTGTCACCACGCCAGTGTCATTTTCACCATCATGGTGTCCTTCTCACCGTCACAATGTCCTTGTCACCATCCAAGTTCACTGTCACCATCACAATGTCACTGTCACCACCACATTGTCACCACCCCAGTATCCTTGTCACCCCCCCAGTGTCCTTGTTACCACCCCGATGTCACTGCCACCCCCCCGAATTCCTTGTTACCCCCCAATGTCACTGCCACCACCCCAATGTCACTGCCACCCCCCCCAGTGTCACCGTCACCCCGATGTCACTGTCACCATGGCGGCGCCGCCGCCTTTATTGGCCCCAATAAATAACACAGACGTAAAGTGCCACCCGTGGCCGGGGGGGTGACAACGCGGGGACGTCCCCATTGCCCCCCCCCCCGAGGGGCACAGGGCTTGGCAGTGCGGGTCCCCCGTGTCCCCAACGTCCCCGTGTCCCAAACCCCCCCAGTTTTGTCCCCAAAAGCAGCCGGACTGTGTAAACAGCGTGGGACGCGTCCCCCCGTCCCCAAAATCGTTGTGTGCCCCCACCCCCCCCCCAGATTTGGGGACCCCTTTGTCCCCCGGGTTTGGGGTCCCCTTTGTCCCCCGTGCTTGGGGACAACCCCTTTGTCCCCCCCATGGCACGTGGCAGCGAAGCAGCAGGCTCAGCACCCCCCCCCCCCCTAAAAACCAGGGTCCCCGCGCGTCCCCGCCCCAAATCCACCCCCCCAGCCGTTTTTGGGGTGTCGAGGGGGGGGGGGTGACAGGCGTGTCCCCGACGTCCCCGTCACTTGACGGGCTCCACCACCAGCACCTTGCACTCCCTCTTGGCGATCTTGTCGAGGGACAGCGCCGCCCGCTCCGGGGGGGGCGCGGGGAGGGGGCGCCCCACCGGGACCCCACCGGCGGGGTGATGGCGCGGCGCTCCATCACGCTGCCTGACCTGGAAAAGAGAGGGGGGGGGTCACCCCAAAATGGCCCCAAAAAAGGGGGGGTTGTGGGCACAAAAAGGGTCCCCAAGGGGCTGCGGCCCCAAAGCA
>NW_028153526.1:0-2500 GCF_964211835.1 Anser anser
ACGCAGAGTCCTGTTGAGTGTGGGGTTGCGTAAAGGCTCCCCCAGGGAGTTCAGGTGTACCCAAAGGCTTCCGCTGAGAGCACTTTTTGATGGCAGAAAGTAGCACCGTACGTGTTTTTTCGGGTCTAACTCGGGTTCAGCTTCTTGTTCCGGTTAGGGTTATGTTTAGGGTTGTTAGGAAAGAGTGAAGACGCAGAGTCCTGTTGAGTGTGGGGTTGCGTAAAGGCTCCCCCAGGGAGTTCAGGTGTACCCAAAGGCTTCCGCTGAGAGCACTTTTTGATGGCAGAAAGTGGCACCGTACGTGTTTTTTCGGGTCTAACTCGGGTTCAGCTTCTTGTTGCGGTTAGGGTTATGTTTAGGGTTGTTAGGAAAGAGGGAAGACGCAGAGTCCTGTTGAGTGTGGGGTTGCGTAAAGGCTCCCCCAGGGAGTTCAGGTGTACCCAAAGGCTTCCGCTGAGAGCACTTTTTGATGGCAGAAAGTGGCACCGTACGTGTTTTTTCGGGTCTAACTCGGGTTCAGCTTCTTGTTGCGGTTAGGGTTATGTTTAGGGTTGTTAGGAAAGAGAGAAGACGCAGAGTTGTTGAGTGTGGGGTTGCGTAAAGGCTCCCCCAGGGAGTTCAGGTGTACCCAAAGGCTTCCGCTGAGAGCACTTTTTGATGGCAGAAAGTGGCACCGTACGTGTTTTTTCGGGTCTAACTCGGGTTCAGCTTCTTGTTGCGGTTAGGGTTATGTTTAGGGTTGTTAGGAAAGAGTGAAGACGCAGAGTCCTGTTGAGTGTGGGGTTGCGTAAAGGCTCCCCCAGGGAGTTCAGGTGTACCCAAAGGCTTCCGCTGAGAGCACTTTTTGATGGCAGAAAGTGGCACCGTACGTGTTTTTTCGGGTCTAACTCGGGTTCAGGTTCTTGTTGCGGTTAGGGTTATGTTTAGGGTTGTTAGGAAAGAGTGAAGACGCAGAGTCCTGTTGAGTGTGGGGTTGCGTAAAGGCTCCCCCAGGGAGTTCAGGTGTACCCAAAGGCTTCCGCTGAGAGCACTTTTTGATGGCAGAAAGTGGCACCGTACGTGTTTTCTCGGGTCTAACTCGGGTTCAGCTTCTTGTTCCGGTTAGGGTTATGTTTAGGGTTGTTAGGAAAGAGTGAAGACGCAGAGTCCTGTTGAGTGTGGGGTTGCGTAAAGGCTCCCCCAGGGAGTTCAGGTGTACCCAAAGGCTTCCGCTGAGAGCACTTTTTGATGGCAGAAAGTGGCACCGTACGTGTTTTTTCGGGTCTAACTCGGGTTGAGCTTCTTGTTGCGGTTAGGGTTATGTTTAGAGTTGTTAGGAAAGAGTGAAGACGCAGAGTCCTGTTGAGTGTGGGGTTGCGTAAAGGCTCCCCCAGGGAGTTCAGGTGTACCCAAAGGCTTCCGCTGAGAGCACTTTTTGATGGCAGAAAGTGGCACCGTACGTGTTTTTTCGGGTCTAACTCGGGTTGAGCTTCTTGTTGCGGTTAGGGTTATGTTTAGGGTTGTTAGGAAAGAGTGAAGACGCAGAGTCCTGTTGAGTGTGGGGTTGCGTAAAGGCTCCCCCAGGGAGTTCAGGTGTACCCAAAGGCTTCCGCTGAGAGCACTTTTTGATGGCAGAAAGTGGCACCGTACGTGTTTTTTCGGGTCTAACTCGGGTTGAGCTTCTTGTTGCGGTTAGGGTTATGTTTAGGGTTGTTAGGAAAGAGTGAAGACGCAGAGTCCTGTTGAGTGTGGGGTTGCGTAAAGGCTCCCCCAGGGAGTTCAGGTGTACCCAAAGGCTTCCGCTGAGAGCACTTTTTGATGGCAGAAAGTGGCACCGTACGTGTTTTTTCGGGTCTAACTCGAGTTCAGCTTCTTGTTGCGGTTAGGGTTATGTTTAGGGTTGTTAGGAAAGAGTGAAGACGCAGAGTCCTGTTGAGTGTGGGGTTGCGTAAAGGCTCCCCCAGGGAGTTCAGGTGTACCCAAAGGCTTCCGCTGAGAGCACTTTTTGATGGCAGAAAGTGGCACCGTACGTGTTTTTTCGGGTCTAACTCGGGTTCAGCTTCTTGTTGCGGTTAGGGTTATGTTTAGGGTTGTTAGGAAAGAGGGAAGACGCAGAGTCCTGTTGAGTGTGGGGTTGCGTAAAGGCTCCCCCAGGGAGTTCAGGTGTACCCAAAGGCTTCCGCTGAGAGCACTTTTTGATGGCAGAAAGTGGCACCGTACGTGTTTTTTCGGGTCTAACTCGGGTTCAGCTTCTTGTTGCGGTTAGGGTTATGTTTAGGGTTGTTAGGAAAGAGTGAAGACGCAGAGTCCTGTTGAGTGTGGGGTTGCGTAAAGGCTCCCCCAGGGAGTTCAGGTGTACCCAAAGGCTTCCGCTGAGAGCACTTTTTGATGGCAGAAAGTGGCACCGTACGTGTTTTTTCGGGTCTAACTCGGGTTCAGCTTCTTGTTGCGGTTAGGGTTATGTTTAGGGTTGTTAGGAAAGAGTGAAGACGCAGAGTCCTGTTGAGTGTGGGGTTGCGTA
>NW_028153526.1:17500-22500 GCF_964211835.1 Anser anser
TATGTTTAGAGTTGTTAGGAAAGAGTGAAGACGCAGAGTCCTGTTGAGTGTGGGGTTGCGTAAAGGCTCCCCCAGGGAGTTCAGGTGTACCCAAAGGCTTCCGCTGAGAGCACTTTTTGATGGCAGAAAGTGGCACCGTACGTGTTTTTTCGGGTCTAACTCGGGTTGAGCTTCTTGTTGCGGTTAGGGTTATGTTTAGGGTTGTTAGGAAAGAGTGAAGACGCAGAGTCCTGTTGAGTGTGGGGTTGCGTAAAGGCTCCCCCAGGGAGTTCAGGTGTACCCAAAGGCTTCCGCTGAGAGCACTTTTTGATGGCAGAAAGTGGCACCGTACGTGTTTTTTCGGGTCTAACTCGGGTTGAGCTTCTTGTTGCGGTTAGGGTTATGTTTAGGGTTGTTAGGAAAGAGTGAAGACGCAGAGTCCTGTTGAGTGTGGGGTTGCGTAAAGGCTCCCCCAGGGAGTTCAGGTGTACCCAAAGGCTTCCGCTGAGAGCACTTTTTGATGGCAGAAAGTGGCACCGTACGTGTTTTTTCGGGTCTAACTCGAGTTCAGCTTCTTGTTGCGGTTAGGGTTATGTTTAGGGTTGTTAGGAAAGAGTGAAGACGCAGAGTCCTGTTGAGTGTGGGGTTGCGTAAAGGCTCCCCCAGGGAGTTCAGGTGTACCCAAAGGCTTCCGCTGAGAGCACTTTTTGATGGCAGAAAGTGGCACCGTACGTGTTTTTTCGGGTCTAACTCGGGTTGAGCTTCTTGTT
The DNA here is from genome assembly GCF_964211835.1 of Anser anser. NCBI lineage: Eukaryota > Metazoa > Chordata > Aves > Anseriformes > Anatidae > Anser > Anser anser. Next base: position 18,250 of record NW_028153526.1, read on the forward strand.
GCGGTTAGGGTTATGTTTAGGGTTGTTAGGAAAGAGTGAAGACGCAGAGTCCTGTTGAGTGTGGGGTTGCGTAAAGGCTCCCCCAGGGAGTTCAGGTGTACCCAAAGGCTTCCGCTGAGAGCACTTTTTGATGGCAGAAAGTAGCACCGTACGTGTTTTTTCGGGTCTAACTCGGGTTCAGCTTCTTGTTCCGGTTAGGGTTATGTTTAGGGTTGTTAGGAAAGAGTGAAGACGCAGAGTCCTGTTGAGTGTGGGGTTGCGTAAAGGCTCCCCCAGGGAGTTCAGGTGTACCCAAAGGCTTCCGCTGAGAGCACTTTTTGATGGCAGAAAGTGGCACCGTACGTGTTTTTTCGGGTCTAACTCGGGTTGAGCTTCTTGTTGCGGTTAGGGTTATGTTTAGGGTTGTTAGGAAAGAGTGAAGACGCAGAGTCCTGTTGAGTGTGGGGTTGCGTAAAGGCTCCCCCAGGGAGTTCAGGTGTACCCAAAGGCTTCCGCTGAGAGCACTTTTTGATGGCAGAAAGTGGCACCGTACGTGTTTTTTCGGGTCTAACTCGGGTTGAGCTTCTTGTTGCGGTTAGGGTTATGTTTAGGGTTGTTAGGAAAGAGAGAAGACGCAGAGTTGTTGAGTGTGGGGTTGCGTAAAGGCTCCCCCAGGGAGTTCAGGTGTACCCAAAGGCTTCCGCTGAGAGCACTTTTTGATGGCAGAAAGTGGCACCGTACGTGTTTTTTCGGGTCTAACTCGGGTTCAGCTTCTTGTTGCGGTTAGGGTTATGTTTAGGGTTGTTAGGAAAGAGTGAAGACGCAGAGTCCTGTTGAGTGTGGGGTTGCGTAAAGGCTCCCCCAGGGAGTTCAGGTGTACCCAAAGGCTTCCGCTGAGAGCACTTTTTGATGGCAGAAAGTGGCACCGTACGTGTTTTCTCGGGTCTAACTCGGGTTCAGGTTCTTGTTGCGGTTAGGGTTATGTTTAGGGTTGTTAGGAAAGAGTGAAGACGCAGAGTCCTGTTGAGTGTGGGGTTGCGTAAAGGCTCCCCCAGGGAGTTCAGGTGTACCCAAAGGCTTCCGCTGAGAGCACTTTTTGATGGCAGAAAGTGGCACCGTACGTGTTTTCTCGGGTCTAACTCGGGTTCAGGTTCTTGTTCCGGTTAGGGTTATGTTTAGGGTTGTTAGGAAAGAGTGAAGACGCAGAGTCCTGTTGAGTGTGGGGTTGCGTAAAGGCTCCCCCAGGGAGTTCAGGTGTACCCAAAGGCTTCCGCTGAGAGCACTTTTTGATGGCAGAAAGTGGCACCGTACGTGTTTTTTCGGGTCTAACTCGGGTTGAGCTTCTTGTTGCGGTTAGGGTTATGTTTAGAGTTGTTAGGAAAGAGTGAAGACGCAGAGTCCTGTTGAGTGTGGGGTTGCGTAAAGGCTCCCCCAGGGAGTTCAGGTGTACCCAAAGGCTTCCGCTGAGAGCACTTTTTGATGGCAGAAAGTGGCACCGTACGTGTTTTTTCGGGTCTAACTCGGGTTGAGCTTCTTGTTGCGGTTAGGGTTATGTTTAGGGTTGTTAGGAAAGAGTGAAGACGCAGAGTCCTGTTGAGTGTGGGGTTGCGTAAAGGCTCCCCCAGGGAGTTCAGGTGTACCCAAAGGCTTCCGCTGAGAGCACTTTTTGATGGCAGAAAGTGGCACCGTACGTGTTTTTTCGGGTCTAACTCGGGTTGAGCTTCTTGTTGCGGTTAGGGTTATGTTTAGGGTTGTTAGGAAAGAGTGAAGACGCAGAGTCCTGTTGAGTGTGGGGTTGCGTAAAGGCTCCCCCAGGGAGTTCAGGTGTACCCAAAGGCTTCCGCTGAGAGCACTTTTTGATGGCAGAAAGTGGCACCGTACGTGTTTTTTCGGGTCTAACTCGAGTTCAGCTTCTTGTTGCGGTTAGGGTTATGTTTAGGGTTGTTAGGAAAGAGTGAAGACGCAGAGTCCTGTTGAGTGTGGGGTTGCGTAAAGGCTCCCCCAGGGAGTTCAGGTGTACCCAAAGGCTTCCGCTGAGAGCACTTTTTGATGGCAGAAAGTGGCACCGTACGTGTTTTTTCGGGTCTAACTCGGGTTCAGCTTCTTGTTGCGGTTAGGGTTATGTTTAGGGTTGTTAGGAAAGAGGGAAGACGCAGAGTCCTGTTGAGTGTGGGGTTGCGTAAAGGCTCCCCCAGGGAGTTCAGGTGTACCCAAAGGCTTCCGCTCAGAGCACTTTTTGATGGCAGAAAGTGGCACCGTACGTGTTTTTTCGGGTCTAACTCGGGTTCAGCTTCTTGTTGCGGTTAGGGTTATGTTTAGGGTTGTTAGGAAAGAGTGAAGACGCAGAGTCCTGTTGAGTGTGGGGTTGCGTAAAGGCTCCCCCAGGGAGTTCAGGTGTACCCAAAGGCTTCCGCTGAGAGCACTTTTTGATGGCAGAAAGTGGCACCGTACGTGTTTTTTCGGGTCTAACTCGGGTTCAGCTTCTTGTTGCGGTTAGGGTTATGTTTAGGGTTGTTAGGAAAGAGTGAAGACGCAGAGTCCTGTTGAGTGTGGGGTTGCGTAAAGGCTCCCCCAGGGAGTTCAGGTGTACCCAAAGGCTTCCGCTGAGAGCACTTTTTGATGGCAGAAAGTGGCACCGTACGTGTTTTTTCGGGTCTAACTCGGGTTCAGCTTCTTGTTGCGGTTAGGGTTATGTTTAGGGTTGTTAGGAAAGAGTGAAGACGCAGAGTCCTGTTGAGTGTGGGGTTGCGTAAAGGCTCCCCCAGGGAGTTCAGGTGTACCCAAAGGCTTCCGCTGAGAGCACTTTTTGATGGCAGAAAGTGGCACCGTACGTGTTTTTTCGGGTCTAACTCGGGTTCAGCTTCTTGTTGCGGTTAGGGTTATGTTTAGGGTTGTTAGGAAAGAGTGAAGACGCAGAGTCCTGTTGAGTGTGGGGTTGCGTAAAGGCTCCCCCAGGGAGTTCAGGTGTACCCAAAGGCTTCCGCTGAGAGCACTTTTTGATGGCAGAAAGTGGCACCGTACGTGTTTTTTCGGGTCTAACTCGGGTTCAGCTTCTTGTTGCGGTTAGGGTTATGTTTAGGGTTGTTAGGAAAGAGTGAAGACGCAGAGTCCTGTTGAGTGTGGGGTTGCGTAAAGGCTCCCCCAGGGAGTTCAGGTGTACCCAAAGGCTTCCGCTGAGAGCACTTTTGGATGGCAGAAAGTGGCACCGTACGTGTTTTTTCGGGTCTAACTCGGGTTGAGCTTCTTGTTGCGGTTAGGGTTATGTTTAGGGTTGTTAGGAAAGAGTGAAGACGCAGAGTCCTGTTGAGTGTGGGGTTGCGTAAAGGCTCCCCCAGGGAGTTCAGGTGTAGCCAAAGGCTTCCGCTGAGAGCACTTTTTGATGGCAGAAAGTGGCACCGTACGTGTTTTTTCGGGTCTAACTCGGGTTGAGCTTCTTGTTGCGGTTAGGGTTATGTTTAGGGTTGTTAGGAAAGAGTGAAGACGCAGAGTCCTGTTGAGTGTGGGGTTGCGTAAAGGCTCCCCCAGGGAGTTCAGGTGTACCCAAAGGCTTCCGCTGAGAGCACTTTTTGATGGCAGAAAGTGGCACCGTACGTGTTTTTTCGGGTCTAACTCGGGTTCAGCTTCTTGTTGCGGTTAGGGTTATGTTTAGGGTTGTTAGGAAAGAGTGAAGACGCAGAGTCCTGTTGAGTGTGGGGTTGCGTAAAGGCTCCCCCAGGGAGTTCAGGTGTACCCAAAGGCTTCCGCTGAGAGCACTTTTTGATGGCAGAAAGTGGCACCGTACGTGTTTTTTCGGGTCTAACTCGGGTTCAGCTTCTTGTTGCGGTTAGGGTTATGTTTAGGGTTGTTAGGAAAGAGTGAAGACGCAGAGTCCTGTTGAGTGTGGGGTTGCGTAAAGGCTCCCCCAGGGAGTTCAGGTGTACCCAAAGGCTTCCGCTGAGAGCACTTTTTGATGGCAGAAAGTGGCACCGTACGTGTTTTTTCTGGTCTAACTCGGGTTGAGCTTCTTGTTCCGGTTAGGGTTATGTTTAGGGTTGTTAGGAAAGAGTGAAGACGCAGAGTCCTGTTGAGTGTGGGGTTGCGTAAAGGCTCCCCCAGGGAGTTCAGGTGTACCCAAAGGCTTCCGCTGAGAGCACTTTTTGATGGCAGAAAGTGGCACCGTACGTGTTTTTTCGGGTCTAACTCGGGTTCAGCTTCTTGTTGCGGTTAGGGTTATGTTTAGGGTTGTTAGGAAAGAGTGAAGACGCAGAGTCCTGTTGAGTGTGGGGTTGCGTA
>NW_028153526.1:27500-44923 GCF_964211835.1 Anser anser
TTTTTCGGGTCTAACTCGGGTTCAGCTTCTTGTTGCGGTTAGGGTTATGTTTAGGGTTGTTAGGAAAGAGTGAAGACGCAGAGTCCTGTTGAGTGTGGGGTTGCGTAAAGGCTCCCCCAGGGAGTTCAGGTGTACCCAAAGGCTTCCGCTGAGAGCACTTTTTGATGGCAGAAAGTGGCACCGTACGTGTTTTTTCGGGTCTAACTCGGGTTGAGCTTCTTGTTGCGGTTAGGGTTATGTTTAGGGTTGTTAGGAAAGAGTGAAGACGCAGAGTCCTGTTGAGTGTGGGGTTGCGTAAAGGCTCCCCCAGGGAGTTCAGGTGTACCCAAAGGCTTCCGCTGAGAGCACTTTTTGATGGCAGAAAGTGGCACCGTACGTGTTTTTTCGGGTCTAACTCGGGTTGAGCTTCTTGTTGCGGTTAGGGTTATGTTTAGGGTTGTTAGGAAAGAGTGAAGACGCAGAGTCCTGTTGAGTGTGGGGTTGCGTAAAGGCTCCCCCAGGGAGTTCAGGTGTACCCAAAGGCTTCCGCTGAGAGCACATTTTGATGGCAGAAAGTGGCACCGTACGTGTTTTTTCGGGTCTAACTCGGGTTCAGCTTCTTGTTGCGGTTAGGGTTATGTTTAGGGTTGTTAGGAAAGAGTGAAGACGCAGAGTCCTGTTGAGTGTGGGGTTGCGTAAAGGCTCCCCCAGGGAGTTCAGGTGTACCCAAAGGCTTCCGCTGAGAGCACTTTTTGATGGCAGAAAGTGGCACCGTACGTGTTTTTTCGGGTCTAACTCGGGTTGAGCTTCCTGTTGCGGTTAGGGTTATGTTTAGGGTTGTTAGGAAAGAGTGAAGACGCAGAGTCCTCTTGAGTGTGGGGTTGCGTAAAGGCTCCCCCAGGGAGTTCAGGTGTACCCAAAGGCTTCCGCTGAGAGCACTTTTGGATGGCAGAAAGTGGCACCGTACGTGTTTTTTCGGGTCTAACTCGGGTTCAGCTTCTTGTTGCGGTTAGGGTTATGTTTAGGGTTGTTAGGAAAGAGTGAAGACGCAGAGTCCTGTTGAGTGTGGGGTTGCGTAAAGGCTCCCCCAGGGAGTTCAGGTGTACCCAAAGGCTTCCGCTGAGAGCACTTTTTGATGGCAGAAAGTGGCACCGTACGTGTTTTTTCGGGTCTAACTCGGGTTGAGCTTCTTGTTGCGGTTAGGGTTATGTTTAGGGTTGTTAGGAAAGAGTGAAGACGCAGAGTCCTGTTGAGTGTGGGGTTGCGTAAAGGCTCCCCCAGGGAGTTCAGGTGTACCCAAAGGCTTCCGCTGAGAGCACTTTTTGATGGCAGAAAGTGGCACCGTACGTGTTTTTTCGGGTCTAACTCGGGTTCAGCTTCTTGTTGCGGTTAGGGTTATGTTTAGGGTTGTTAGGAAAGAGTGAAGACGCAGAGTCCTGTTGAGTGTGGGGTTGCGTAAAGGCTCCCCCAGGGAGTTCAGGTGTACCCAAAGGCTTCCGCTGAGAGCACTTTTTGATGGCAGAAAGTGGCACCGTACGTGTTTTTTCGGGTCTAACTCGGGTTCAGCTTCTTGTTGCGGTTAGGGTTATGTTTAGGGTTGTTAGGAAAGAGTGAAGACGCAGAGTCCTGTTGAGTGTGGGGTTGCGTAAAGGCTCCCCCAGGGAGTTCAGGTGTACCCAAAGGCTTCCGCTGAGAGCACTTTTTGATGGCAGAAAGTGGCACCGTACGTGTTTTTTCGGGTCTAACTCGGGTTCAGCTTCTTGTTGCGGTTAGGGTTATGTTTAGGGTTGTATGGAAAGAGTGAAGACGCAGAGTCCTGTTGAGTGTGGGGTTGCGTAAAGGCTCCCCCAGGGAGTTCAGGTGTACCCAAAGGCTTCCGCTGAGAGCACTTTTTGATGGCAGAAAGTGGCACCGTACGTGTTTTTTCGGGTCTAACTCGGGTTCAGCTTCTTGTTCCGGTTAGGGTTATGTTTAGGGTTGTTAGGAAAGAGTGAAGACGCAGAGTCCTGTTGAGTGTGGGGTTGCGTAAAGGCTCCCCCAGGGAGTTCAGGTGTACCCAAAGGCTTCCGCTGAGAGCACTTTTTGATGGCAGAAAGTGGCACCGTACGTGTTTTTTCGGGTCTAACTCGGGTTCAGCTTCTTGTTCCGGTTAGGGTTATGTTTAGGGTTGTTAGGAAAGAGTGAAGACGCAGAGTCCTGTTGAGTGTGGGGTTGCGTAAAGGCTCCCCCAGGGAGTTCAGGTGTACCCAAAGGCTTCCGCTGAGAGCACTTTTTGATGGCAGAAAGTGGCACCGTACGTGTTTTTTCGGGTCTAACTCGGGTTCAGCTTCTTGTTGCGGTTAGGGTTATGTTTAGGGTTGTTAGGAAAGAGTGAAGACGCAGAGTCCTGTTGAGTGTGGGGTTGCGTAAAGGCTCCCCCAGGGAGTTCAGGTGTACCCAAAGGCTTCCGCTGAGAGCACTTTTTGATGGCAGAAAGTGGCACCGTACGTGTTTTTTCGGGTCTAACTCGGGTTGAGCTTCTTGTTGCGGTTAGGGTTATGTTTAGGGTTGTTAGGAAAGAGTGAAGACGCAGAGTCCTGTTGAGTGTGGGGTTGCGTAAAGGCTCCCCCAGGGAGTTCAGGTGTACCCAAAGGCTTCCGCTGAGAGCACTTTTTGATGGCAGAAAGTGGCACCGTACGTGTTTTTTCGGGTCTAACTCGGGTTCAGCTTCTTGTTGCGGTTAGGGTTATGTTTAGGGTTGTTAGGAAAGAGTGAAGACGCAGAGTCCTGTTGAGTGTGGGGTTGCGTAAAGGCTCCCCCAGGGAGCTTCAGGTGTACCCAAAGGCTTCCGCTGAGAGCACTTTTTGATGGCAGAAAGTGGCACCGTACGTGTTTTTTCGGGTCTAACTCGGGTTCAGTTTCTTGTTGCGGTTAGGGTTATGTTTAGGGTTGTTAGGAAAGAGTGAAGACGCAGAGTCCTGTTGAGTGTGGGGTTGCGTAAAGGCTCCCCCAGGGAGTTCAGGTGTACCCAAAGGCTTCCGCTGAGAGCACTTTTTGATGGCAGAAAGTGGCACCGTACGTGTTTTTTCGGGTCTAACTCGGGTTCAGCTTCTTGTTGCGGTTAGGGTTATGTTTAGGGTTGTTAGGAAAGAGTGAAGACGCAGAGTCCTGTTGAGTGTGGGGTTGCGTAAAGGCTCCCCCAGGGAGTTCAGGTGTACCCAAAGGCTTCCGCTGAGAGCACTTTTTGATGGCAGAAAGTGGCACCGTACGTGTTTTTTCGGGTCTAACTCGGGTTCAGCTTCTTGTTGCGGTTAGGGTTATGTTTAGGGTTGTTAGGAAAGAGTGAAGACGCAGAGTCCTGTTGAGTGTGGGGTTGCGTAAAGGCTCCCCCAGGGAGTTCAGGTGTACCCAAAGGCTTCCGCTGAGAGCACTTTTTGATGGCAGAAAGTGGCACCGTACGTGTTTTTTCGGGTCTAACTCGGGTTCAGCTTCTTGTTGCGGTTAGGGTTATGTTTAGGGTTGTTAGGAAAGAGTGAAGACGCAGAGTCCTGTTGAGTGTGGGGTTGCGTAAAGGCTCCCCCAGGGAGTTCAGGTGTACCCAAAGGCTTCCGCTGAGAGCACTTTTTGATGGCAGAAAGTGGCACCGTACGTGTTTTTTCGGGTCTAACTCGGGTTCAGCTTCTTGTTGCGGTTAGGGTTATGTTTAGGGTTGTTAGGAAAGAGTGAAGACGCAGAGTCCTGTTGAGTGTGGGGTTGCGTAAAGGCTCCCCCAGGGAGTTCAGGTGTACCCAAAGGCTTCCGCTGAGAGCACTTTTTGATGGCAGAAAGTGGCACCGTACGTGTTTTTTCGGGTCTAACTCGGGTTCAGCTTCTTGTTGCGGTTAGGGTTATGTTTAGGGTTGTTAGGAAAGAGTGAAGACGCAGAGTCCTGTTGAGTGTGGGGTTGCGTAAAGGCTCCCCCAGGGAGTTCAGGTGTACCCAAAGGCTTCCGCTGAGAGCACTTTTTGATGGCAGAAAGTGGCACCGTACGTGTTTTTTCGGGTCTAGCTCGGGTTCAGCTTCTTGTTGCGGTTAGGGTTATGTTTAGGGTTGTTAGGAAAGAGTGAAGACGCAGAGTCCTGTTGAGTGTGGGGTTGCGTAAAGGCTCCCCCAGGGAGTTCAGGTGTACCCAAAGGCTTCCGCTGAGAGCACTTTTTGATGGCAGAAAGTGGCACCGTACGTGTTTTTTCGGGTCTAACTCGGGTTCAGCTTCTTGTTGCGGTTAGGGTTATGTTTAGGGTTGTTAGGAAAGAGTGAAGACGCAGAGTCCTGTTGAGTGTGGGGTTGCGTAAAGGCTCCCCCAGGGAGTTCAGGTGTACCCAAAGGCTTCCGCTGAGAGCACTTTTTGATGGCAGAAAGTGGCACCGTACGTGTTTTTTCGGGTCTAACTCGGGTTCAGCTTCTTGTTGCGGTTAGGGTTATGTTTAGGGTTGTTAGGAAAGAGTGAAGACGCAGAGTCCTGTTGAGTGTGGGGTTGCGTAAAGGCTCCCCCAGGGAGTTCAGGTGTACCCAAAGGCTTCCGCTGAGAGCACTTTTTGATGGCAGAAAGTGGCACCGTACGTGTTTTTTCGGGTCTAACTCGGGTTCAGCTTCTTGTTGCGGTTAGGGTTATGTTTAGGGTTGTTAGGAAAGAGTGAAGACGCAGAGTCCTGTTGAGTGTGGGGTTGCGTAAAGGCTCCCCCAGGGAGTTCAGGTGTACCCAAAGGCTTCCGCTGAGAGCACTTTTTGATGGCAGAAAGTGGCACCGTACGTGTTTTTTCGGGTCTAACTCGGGTTCAGCTTCTTGTTGCGGTTAGGGTTATGTTTAGGGTTGTTAGGAAAGAGTGAAGACGCAGAGTCCTGTTGAGTGTGGGGTTGCGTAAAGGCTCCCCCAGGGAGTTCAGGTGTACCCAAAGGCTTCCGCTGAGAGCACTTTTTGATGGCAGAAAGTGGCACCGTACGTGTTTTTTCGGGTCTAACTCGGGTTCAGCTTCTGTTGCGGTTATGGTTATGTTTAGGGTTGTTAGGAAAGAGTGAAGACGCAGAGTCCTGTTGAGTGTGGGGTTGCGTAAAGGCTCCCCCAGGGAGTTCAGGTGTACCCAAAGGCTTCCGCTGAGAGCACTTTTTGATGGCAGAAAGTGGCACCGTACGTGTTTTTTCGGGTCTAACTCGGGTTCAGCTTCTTGTTGCGGTTAGGGTTATGTTTAGGGTTGTTAGGAAAGAGTGAAGACGCAGAGTCCTGTTGAGTGTGGGGTTGCGTAAAGGCTCCCCCAGGGAGTTCAGGTGTACCCAAAGGCTTCCGCTGAGAGCACTTTTTGATGGCAGAAAGTGGCACCGTACGTGTTTTTCCGGGTCTAACTCGGGTTGCAGCTTCTTGTTGCGGTTAGGGTTATGTTTAGGGTTGTTAGGAAAGAGTGAAGACGCAGAGTCCTGTTGAGTGTGGGGTTGCGTAAAGGCTCCCCCAGGGAATTCAGGTGTACCCAAAGGCTTCCGCTGAGAGCACTTTTTGATGGCAGAAAGTGGCACCGTACGTGTTTTTTCGGGTCTAACTCGGGTTCAGCTTCTTGTTGCGGTTAGGGTTATGTTTAGGGTTGTTAGGAAAGAGTGAAGACGCAGAGTCCTGTTGAGTGTGGGGTTGCGTAAAGGCTCCCCCAGGGAGTTCAGGTGTACCCAAAGGCTTCCGCTGAGAGCACTTTTTGATGGCAGAAAGTGGCACCGTACGTGTTTTTTCGGGTCTAACTCGGGTTCAGCTTCTTGTTGCGGTTAGGGTTATGTTTAGGGTTGTTAGGAAAGAGTGAAGACGCAGAGTCCTGTTGAGTGTGGGGTTGCGTAAAGGCTCCCCCAGGGAGTTCAGGTGTACCCAAAGGCTTCCGCTGAGAGCACTTTTTGATGGCAGAAAGTGGCACCGTACGTGTTTTTTCGGGTCTAACTCGGGTTCAGCTTCTTGTTGCGGTTAGGGTTATGTTTAGGGTTGTTAGGAAAGAGTGAAGACGCAGAGTCCTGTTGAGTGTGGGGTTGCGTAAAGGCTCCCCCAGGGAGTTCAGGTGTACCCAAAGGCTTCCGCTGAGAACACTTTTTGATGGCAGAAAGTGGCACCGTACGTGTTTTTTCGGGTCTAACTCGGGTTCAGCTTCTTGTTGCGGTTAGGGTTATGTTTAGGGTTGTTAGGAAAGAGTGAAGACGCAGAGTCCTGTTGAGTGTGGGGTTGCGTAAAGGCTCCCCCAGGGAGTTCAGGTGTACCCAAAGGCTTCCGCTGAGAGCACTTTTTGATGGCAGAAAGTGGCACCGTACGTGTTTTTTCGGGTCTAACTCGGGTTCAGCTTCTTGTTGCGGTTAGGGTTATGTTTAGGGTTGTTAGGAAAGAGTGAAGACGCAGAGTCCTGTTGAGTGTGGGGTTGCGTAAAGGCTCCCCCAGGGAGTTCAGGTGTACCCAAAGGCTTCCGCTGAGAGCACTTTTTGATGGCAGAAAGTGGCACCGTACGTGTTTTTTCGGGTCTAACTCGGGTTCAGCTTCTTGTTGCGGTTAGGGTTATGTTTAGGGTTGTTAGGAAAGAGTGAAGACGCAGAGTCCTGTTGAGTGTGGGGTTGCGTAAAGGCTCCCCCAGGGAGTTCAGGTGTACCCAAAGGCTTCCGCTGAGAGCACTTTTTGATGGCAGAAAGTGGCACCGTACGTGTTTTTTCGGGTCTAACTCGGGTTCAGCTTCTTGTTGCGGTTAGGGTTATGTTTAGGGTTGTATGGAAAGAGTGAAGACGCAGAGTCCTGTTGAGTGTGGGGTTGCGTAAAGGCTCCCCCAGGGAGTTCAGGTGTACCCAAAGGCTTCCGCTGAGAGCACTTTTTGATGGCAGAAAGTGGCACCGTACGTGTTTTTTCGGGTCTAACTCGGGTTCAGCTTCTTGTTGCGGTTAGGGTTATGTTTAGGGTTGTTAGGAAAGAGTGAAGACGCAGAGTCCTGTTGAGTGTGGGGTTGCGTAAAGGCTCCCCCAGGGAGTTCAGGTGTACCCAAAGGCTTCCGCTGAGAGCACTTTTTGATGGCAGAAAGTGGCACCGTACGTGTTTTTTCGGGTCTAACTCGGGTTCAGCTTCTTGTTGAGGTTAGGGTTATGTTTAGGGTTGTTAGGAAAGAGTGAAGACGCAGAGTCCTGTTGAGTGTGGGGTTGCGTAAAGGCTCCCCCAGGGAGTTCAGGTGTACCCAAAGGCTTCCGCTGAGAGCACTTTTTGATGGCAGAAAGTGGCACCGTACGTGTTTTTTCGGGTCTAACTCGGGTTCAGCTTCTTGTTGCGGTTAGGGTTATGTTTAGGGTTGTTAGGAAAGAGTGAAGACGCAGAGTCCTGTTGAGTGTGGGGTTGCGTAAAGGCTCCCCCAGGGAGTTCAGGTGTACCCAAAGGCTTCCGCTGAGAGCACTTTTTGATGGCAGAAAGTGGCACCGTACGTGTTTTTTCGGGTCTAACTCGGGTTCAGCTTCTTGTTGCGGTTAGGGTTATGTTTAGGGTTGTTAGGAAAGAGTGAAGACGCAGAGTCCTGTTGAGTGTGGGGTTGCGTAAAGGCTCCCCCAGGGAGTTCAGGTGTACCCAAAGGCTTCCGCTGAGAGCACTTTTTGATGGCAGAAAGTGGCACCGTACGTGTTTTTTCGGGTCTAACTCGGGTTCAGCTTCTTGTTGCGGTTAGGGTTATGTTTAGGGTTGTTAGGAAAGAGTGAAGACGCAGAGTCCTGTTGAGTGTGGGGTTGCGTAAAGGCTCCCCCAGGGAGTTCAGGTGTACCCAAAGGCTTCCGCTGAGAGCACTTTTTGATGGCAGAAAGTGGCACCGTACGTGTTTTTTCGGGTCTAACTCGGGTTCAGCTTCTTGTTCCGGTTAGGGTTATGTTTAGGGTTGTTAGGAAAGAGTGAAGACGCAGAGTCCTGTTGAGTGTGGGGTTGCGTAAAGGCTCCCCCAGGGAGTTCAGGTGTACCCAAAGGCTTCCGCTGAGAGCACTTTTTGATGGCAGAAAGTGGCACCGTACGTGTTTTTTCGGGTCTAACTCGGGTTGAGCTTCTTGTTGCGGTTAGGGTTATGTTTAGGGTTGTTAGGAAAGAGTGAAGACGCAGAGTCCTGTTGAGTGTGGGGTTGCGTAAAGGCTCCCCCAGGGAGTTCAGGTGTACCCAAAGGCTTCCGCTGAGAGCACTTTTTGATGGCAGAAAGTGGCACCGTACGTGTTTTTTCGGGTCTAACTCGGGTTCAGCTTCTTGTTGCGGTTAGGCTTATGTTTAGGGTTGTTAGGAAAGAGTGAAGACGCAGAGTCCTGTTGAGTGTGGGGTTGCGTAAAGGCTCCCCCAGGGAGTTCAGGTGTACCCAAAGGCTTCCGCTGAGAGCACTTTTTGATGGCAGAAAGTGGCACCGTACGTGTTTTTTCGGGTCTAACTCGGGTTCAGCTTCTTGTTGCGGTTAGGGTTATGTTTAGGGTTGTTAGGAAAGAGTGAAGACGCAGAGTCCTGTTGAGTGTGGGGTTGCGTAAAGGCTCCCCCAGGGAGTTCAGGTGTACCCAAAGGCTTCCGCTGAGAGCACTTTTTGATGGCAGAAAGTGGCACCGTACGTGTTTTTTCGGGTCTAACTCGGGTTCAGCTTCTTGTTGCGGTTAGGGTTATGTTTAGGGTTGTTAGGAAAGAGTGAAGACGCAGAGTCCTGTTGAGTGTGGGGTTGCGTAAAGGCTCCCCCAGGGAGTTCAGGTGTACCCAAAGGCTTCCGCTGAGAGCACTTTTTGATGGCAGAAAGTGGCACCGTACGTGTTTTTTCGGGTCTAACTCGGGTTCAGCTTCTTGTTGAGGTTAGGGTTATGTTTAGGGTTGTTAGGAAAGAGTGAAGACGCAGAGTCCTGTTGAGTGTGGGGTTGCGTAAAGGCTCCCCCAGGGAGTTCAGGTGTACCCAAAGGCTTCCGCTGAGAGCACTTTTTGATGGCAGAAAGTGGCACCGTACGTGTTTTTTCGGGTCTAACTCGGGTTCAGCTTCTTGTTGCGGTTAGGCTTATGTTTAGGGTTGTTAGGAAAGAGTGAAGACGCAGAGTCCTGTTGAGTGTGGGGTTGCGTAAAGGCTCCCCCAGGGAGTTCAGGTGTACCCAAAGGCTTCCGCTGAGAGCACTTTTTGATGGCAGAAAGTGGCACCGTACGTGTTTTTTCGGGTCTAACTCGGGTTCAGCTTCTTGTTGCGGTTAGGGTTATGTTTAGGGTTGTTAGGAAAGAGTGAAGACGCAGAGCCCTGTTGAGTGTGGGGTTGCGTAAAGGCTCCCCCAGGGAGTTCAGGTGTACCCAAAGGCTTCCGCTGAGAGCACTTTTTGATGGCAGAAAGTGGCACCGTAGGTGTTTTTTCGGGTCTAACTCGGGTTCAGCTTCTTGTTCCGGTTAGGGTTATGTTTAGGGTTGTTAGGACAGAGTGAAGACGCAGAGTCCTGTTGAGTGTGGGGTTGCGTAAAGGCTCCCCCAGGGAGTTCAGGTGTACCCAAAGGCTTCCGCTGAGAGCACTTTTTGATGGCAGAAAGTGGCACCGTACGTGTTTTTTCGGGTCTAACTCGGGTTCAGCTTCTTGTTGCGGTTAGGGTTATGTTTAGGGTTGTTAGGAAAGAGTGAAGACGCAGAGTCCTGTTGAGTGTGGGGTTGCGTAAAGGCTCCCCCAGGGAGTTCAGGTGTACCCAAAGGCTTCCGCTGAGAGCACTTTTTGATGGCAGAAAGTGGCACCGTACGTGTTTTTTCGGGTCTAACTCGGGTTCAGCTTCTTGTTGCGGTTAGGGTTATGTTTAGGGTTGTTAGGAAAGAGTGAAGACGCAGAGTCCTGTTGAGTGTGGGGTTGCGTAAAGGCTCCCCCAGGGAGTTCAGGTGTACCCAAAGGCTTCCGCTGAGAGCACTTTTTGATGGCAGAAAGTGGCACCGTACGTGTTTTTTCGGGTCTAACTCGGGTTCAGCTTCTTGTTCCGGTTAGGGTTATGTTTAGGGTTGTTAGGACAGAGTGAAGACGCAGAGTCCTGTTGAGTGTGGGGTTGCGTAAAGGCTCCCCCAGGGAGTTCAGGTGTACCCAAAGGCTTCCGCTGAGAGCACTTTTTGATGGCAGAAAGTGGCACCGTACGTGTTTTTTCGGGTCTAACTCGGGTTCAGCTTCTTGTTGCGGTTAGGGTTATGTTTAGGGTTGTTAGGAAAGAGTGAAGACGCAGAGTCCTGTTGAGTGTGGGGTTGCGTAAAGGCTCCCCCAGGGAGTTCAGGTGTACCCAAAGGCTTCCACTGAGAGCACTTTTTGATGGCAGAAAGTGGCACCGTACGTGTTTTTTCGGGTCTAACTCGGGTTGAGCTTCTTGTTGCGGTTAGGGTTATGTTTAGGGTTGTTAGGAAAGAGTGAAGACGCAGAGTCCTGTTGAGTGTGGGGTTGCGTAAAGGCTCCCCCAGGGAGTTCAGGTGTACCCAAAGGCTTCCGCTCAGAGCACTTTTTGATGGCAGAAAGTGGCACCGTACGTGTTTTTTCGGGTCTAACTCGGGTTCAGCTTCTTGTTGCGGTTAGGGTTATGTTTAGGGTTGTTAGGAAAGAGTGAAGACGCAGAGTCCTGTTGAGTGTGGGGTTGCGTAAAGGCTCCCCCAGGGAGTTCAGGTGTACCCAAAGGCTTCCGCTGAGAGCACTTTTTGATGGCAGAAAGTGGCACCGTACGTGTTTTTTCGGGTCTAACTCGGGTTCAGCTTCTTGTTGCGGTTAGGGTTATGTTTAGGGTTGTTAGGAAAGAGTGAAGACGCAGAGTCCTGTTGAGTGTGGGGTTGCGTAAAGGCTCCCCCAGGGAGTTCAGGTGTACCCAAAGGCTTCCGCTCAGAGCACTTTTTGATGGCAGAAAGTGGCACCGTACGTGTTTTTTCGGGTCTAACTCGGGTTCAGCTTCTTGTTCCGGTTAGGGTTATGTTTAGGGTTGTTAGGAAAGAGTGAAGACGCAGAGTCCTGTTGAGTGTGGGGTTGCGTAAAGGCTCCCCCAGGGAGTTCAGGTGTACCCAAAGGCTTCCGCTGAGAGCACTTTTTGATGGCAGAAAGTGGCACCGTACGTGTTTTTTCGGGTCTAACTCGGGTTGAGCTTCTTGTTGCGGTTAGGGTTATGTTTAGGGTTGTTAGGAAAGAGTGAAGACGCAGAGTCCTGTTGAGTGTGGGGTTGCGTAAAGGCTCCCCCAGGGAGTTCAGGTGTACCCAAAGGCTTCCGCTGAGAGCACTTTTTGATGGCAGAAAGTGGCACCGTACGTGTTTTTTCGGGTCTAACTCGGGTTCAGCTTCTTGTTGCGGTTAGGCTTATGTTTAGGGTTGTTAGGAAAGAGTGAAGACGCAGAGTCCTGTTGAGTGTGGGGTTGCGTAAAGGCTCCCCCAGGGAGTTCAGGTGTACCCAAAGGCTTCCGCTGAGAGCACTTTTTGATGGCAGAAAGTGGCACCGTACGTGTTTTTTCGGGTCTAACTCGGGTTCAGCTTCTTGTTGCGGTTAGGGTTATGTTTAGGGTTGTTAGGAAAGAGTGAAGACGCAGAGTCCTGTTGAGTGTGGGGTTGCGTAAAGGCTCCCCCAGGGAGTTCAGGTGTACCCAAAGGCTTCCGCTGAGAGCACTTTTTGATGGCAGAAAGTGGCACCGTACGTGTTTTTTCGGGTCTAACTCGGGTTCAGCTTCTTGTTCCGGTTAGGGTTATGTTTAGGGTTGTTAGGAAAGAGTGAAGACGCAGAGTCCTGTTGAGTGTGGGGTTGCGTAAAGGCTCCCCCAGGGAGTTCAGGTGTACCCAAAGGCTTCCGCTGAGAGCACTTTTTGATGGCAGAAAGTGGCACCGTACGTGTTTTTTCGGGTCTAACTCGGGTTCAGCTTCTTGTTGAGGTTAGGGTTATGTTTAGGGTTGTTAGGAAAGAGTGAAGACGCAGAGTCCTGTTGAGTGTGGGGTTGCGTAAAGGCTCCCCCAGGGAGTTCAGGTGTACCCAAAGGCTTCCGCTGAGAGCACTTTTTGATGGCAGAAAGTGGCACCGTACGTGTTTTTTCGGGTCTAACTCGGGTTGAGCTTCTTGTTGCGGTTAGGGTTATGTTTAGGGTTGTTAGGAAAGAGTGAAGACGCAGAGTCCTGTTGAGTGTGGGGTTGCGTAAAGGCTCCCCCAGGGAGTTCAGGTGTACCCAAAGGCTTCCGCTGAGAGCACTTTTTGATGGCAGAAAGTGGCACCGTACGTGTTTTTTCGGGTCTAACTCGGGTTCAGCTTCTTGTTCCGGTTAGGGTTATGTTTAGGGTTGTTAGGACAGAGTGAAGACGCAGAGTCCTGTTGAGTGTGGGGTTGCGTAAAGGCTCCCCCAGGGAGTTCAGGTGTACCCAAAGGCTTCCGCTGAGAGCACTTTTTGATGGCAGAAAGTGGCACCGTACGTGTTTTTTCGGGTCTAACTCGGGTTCAGCTTCTTGTTGCGGTTAGGGTTATGTTTAGGGTTGTTAGGAAAGAGTGAAGACGCAGAGTCCTGTTGAGTGTGGGGTTGCGTAAAGGCTCCCCCAGGGAGTTCAGGTGTACCCAAAGGCTTCCGCTGAGAGCACTTTTTGATGGCAGAAAGTGGCACCGTACGTGTTTTTTCGGGTCTAACTCGGGTTCAGCTTCTTGTTGCGGTTAGGCTTATGTTTAGGGTTGTTAGGAAAGAGTGAAGACGCAGAGTCCTGTTGAGTGTGGGGTTGCGTAAAGGCTCCCCCAGGGAGTTCAGGTGTACCCAAAGGCTTCCGCTGAGAGCACTTTTTGATGGCAGAAAGTGGCACCGTACGTGTTTTTTCGGGTCTAACTCGGGTTCAGCTTCTTGTTGCGGTTAGGCTTATGTTTAGGGTTGTTAGGAAAGAGTGAAGACGCAGAGTCCTGTTGAGTGTGGGGTTGCGTAAAGGCTCCCCCAGGGAATTCAGGTGTACCCAAAGGCTTCCGCTGAGAGCACTTTTTGATGGCAGAAAGTGGCACCGTACGTGTTTTTTCGGGTCTAACTCGGGTTCAGTTTCTTGTTGCGGTTAGGGTTATGTTTAGGGTTGTTAGGAAAGAGTGAAGACGCAGAGTCCTGTTGAGTGTGGGGTTGCGTAAAGGCTCCCCCAGGGAGTTCAGGTGTACCCAAAGGCTTCCGCTGAGAGCACTTTTTGATGGCAGAAAGTGGCACCGTACGTGTTTTTTCGGGTCTAACTCGGGTTCAGCTTCTTGTTGCGGTTAGGGTTATGTTTAGGGTTGTTAGGAAAGAGTGAAGACGCAGAGTCCTGTTGAGTGTGGGGTTGCGTAAAGGCTCCCCCAGGGAGTTCACGTGTACCCAAAGGCTTCCGCTCAGAGCACTTTTTGATGGCAGAAAGTGGCACCGTACGTGTTTTTTCGGGTCTAACTCGGGTTCAGCTTCTTGTTGCGGTTAGGGTTATGTTTAGGGTTGTTAGGAAAGAGTGAAGACGCAGAGTCCTGTTGAGTGTGGGGTTGCGTAAAGGCTCCCCCAGGGAGTTCAGGTGTACCCAAAGGCTTCCGCTGAGAGCACTTTTGGATGGCAGAAAGTGGCACCGTACGTGTTTTTTCGGGTCTAACTCGGGTTCAGCTTCTTGTTGCGGTTAGGGTTATGTTTAGGGTTGTTAGGAAAGAGTGAAGACGCAGAGTCCTGTTGAGTGTGGGGTTGCGTAAAGGCTCCCCCAGGGAGTTCAGGTGTACCCAAAGGCTTCCGCTGAGAGCACTTTTTGATGGCAGAAAGTGGCACCGTACGTGTTTTTTCGGGTCTAACTCGGGTTCAGCTTCTTGTTGCGGTTAGGGTTATGTTTAGGGTTGTTAGGAAAGAGTGAAGACGCAGAGTCCTGTTGAGTGTGGGGTTGCGTAAAGGCTCCCCCAGGGAGTTCAGGTGTACCCAAAGGCTTCCGCTGAGAGCACTTTTTGATGGCAGAAAGTGGCACCGTACGTGTTTTTTCGGGTCTAACTCGGGTTGAGCTTCTTGTTGCGGTTAGGGTTATGTTTAGGGTTGTTAGGAAAGAGTGAAGACGCAGAGTCCTGTTGAGTGTGGGGTTGCGTAAAGGCTCCCCCAGGGAGTTCAGGTGTACCCAAAGGCTTCCGCTGAGAGCACTTTTTGATGGCAGAAAGTGGCACCGTACGTGTTTTTTCGGGTCTAACTCGGGTTCAGCTTCTTGTTGCGGTTAGGGTTATGTTTAGGGTTGTTAGGAAAGAGTGAAGACGCAGAGTCCTGTTGAGTGTGGGGTTGCGTAAAGGCTCCCCCAGGGAGTTCAGGTGTACCCAAAGGCTTCCGCTGAGAGCACTTTTTGATGGCAGAAAGTGGCACCGTACGTGTTTTTTCGGGTCTAACTCGGGTTCAGCTTCTTGTTGCGGTTAGGCTTATGTTTAGGGTTGTTAGGAAAGAGTGAAGACGCAGAGTCCTGTTGAGTGTGGGGTTGCGTAAAGGCTCCCCCAGGGAGTTCAGGTGTACCCAAAGGCTTCCGCTGAGAGCACTTTTTGATGGCAGAAAGTGGCACCGTACGTGTTTTTTCGGGTCTAACTCGGGTTCAGCTTCTTGTTGCGGTTAGGGTTATGTTTAGGGTTGTTAGGAAAGAGTGAAGACGCAGAGTCCTGTTGAGTGTGGGGTTGCGTAAAGGCTCCCCCAGGGAGTTCAGGTGTACCCAAAGGCTTCCGCTGAGAGCACTTTTGGATGGCAGAAAGTGGCACCGTACGTGTTTTTTCGGGTCTAACTCGGGTTCAGCTTCTTGTTGCGGTTAGGGTTATGTTTAGGGTTGTTAGGAAAGAGTGAAGACGCAGAGTCCTGTTGAGTGTGGGGTTGCGTAAAGGCTCCCCCAGGGAGTTCAGGTGTACCCAAAGGCTTCCGCTGAGAGCACTTTTTGATGGCAGAAAGTGGCACCGTACGTGTTTTTTCGGGTCTAACTCGGGTTGAGCTTCTTGTTGCGGTTAGGGTTATGTTTAGGGTTGTTAGGAAAGAGTGAAGACGCAGAGTCCTGTTGAGTGTGGGGTTGCGTAAAGGCTCCCCCAGGGAGTTCAGGTGTACCCAAAGGCTTCCGCTGAGAGCACTTTTTGATGGCAGAAAGTGGCACCGTACGTGTTTTTTCGGGTCTAACTCGGGTTGAGCTTCTTGTTGCGGTTAGGGTTATGTTTAGGGTTGTTAGGAAAGAGTGAAGACGCAGAGTCCTGTTGAGTGTGGGGTTGCGTAAAGGCTCCCCCAGGGAGTTCAGGTGTACCCAAAGGCTTCCGCTGAGAGCACTTTTTGATGGCAGAAAGTGGCACCGTACGTGTTTTTTCGGGTCTAACTCGGGTTCAGCTTCTTGTTGCGGTTAGGGTTATGTTTAGGGTTGTTAGGAAAGAGTGAAGACGCAGAGTCCTGTTGAGTGTGGGGTTGCGTAAAGGCTCCCCCAGGGAGTTCAGGTGTACCCAAAGGCTTCCGCTGAGAGCACTTTTTGATGGCAGAAAGTGGCACCGTACGTGTTTTTTCGGGTCTAACTCGGGTTGAGCTTCTTGTTGCGGTTAGGGTTATGTTTAGGGTTGTTAGGAAAGAGTGAAGACGCAGAGTCCTGTTGAGTGTGGGGTTGCGTAAAGGCTCCCCCAGGGAGTTCAGGTGTACCCAAAGGCTTCCGCTGAGAGCACTTTTTGATGGCAGAAAGTGGCACCGTACGTGTTTTTTCGGGTCTAACTCGGGTTGAGCTTCTTGTTGCGGTTAGGGTTATGTTTAGGGTTGTTAGGAAAGAGTGAAGACGCAGAGTCCTGTTGAGTGTGGGGTTGCGTAAAGGCTCCCCCAGGGAGTTCAGGTGTACCCAAAGGCTTCTGCTGAGAGCACTTTTTGATGGCAGAAAGTGGCACCGTACGTGTTTTTTCGGGTCTAACTCGGGTTCAGCTTCTTGTTGCGGTTAGGCTTATGTTTAGGGTTGTTAGGAAAGAGTGAAGACGCAGAGTCCTGTTGAGTGTGGGGTTGCGTAAAGGCTCCCCCAGGGAGTTCAGGTGTACCCAAAGGCTTCCGCTGAGAGCACTTTTTGATGGCAGAAAGTGGCACCGTACGTGTTTTTTCGGGTCTAACTCGGGTTCAGCTTCTTGTTGCGGTTAGGCTTATGTTTAGGGTTGTTAGGAAAGAGTGAAGACGCAGAGTCCTGTTGAGTGTGGGGTTGCGTAAAGGCTCCCCCAGGGAATTCAGGTGTACCCAAAGGCTTCCGCTGAGAGCACTTTTTGATGGCAGAAAGTGGCACCGTACGTGTTTTTTCGGGTCTAACTCGGGTTCAGCTTCTTGTTCCGGTTAGGGTTATGTTTAGGGTTGTTAGGAAAGAGTGAAGACGCAGAGTCCTGTTGAGTGTGGGGTTGCGTAAAGGCTCCCCCAGGGAGTTCAGGTGTACCCAAAGGCTTCCGCTGAGAGCACTTTTTGATGGCAGAAAGTGGCACCGTACGTGTTTTTTCGGGTCTAACTCGGGTTGAGCTTCTTGTTGCGGTTAGGGTTATGTTTAGGGTTGTTAGGAAAGAGTGAAGACGCAGAGTCCTGTTGAGTGTGGGGTTGCGTAAAGGCTCCCCCAGGGAGTTCAGGTGTACCCAAAGGCTTCCGCTGAGAGCACTTTTTGATGGCAGAAAGTGGCACCGTACGTGTTTTTTCGGGTCTAACTCGGGTTGAGCTTCTTGTTGCGGTTAGGGTTATGTTTAGGGTTGTTAGGAAAGAGTGAAGACGCAGAGTCCTGTTGAGTGTGGGGTTGCGTAAAGGCTCCCCCAGGGAGTTCAGGTGTACCCAAAGGCTTCCGCTGAGAGCACTTTTTGATGGCAGAAAGTGGCACCGTACGTGTTTTTTCGGGTCTAACTCGGGTTGAGCTTCTTGTTGCGGTTAGGGTTATGTTTAGGGTTGTTAGGAAAGAGTGAAGACGCAGAGTCCTGTTGAGTGTGGGGTTGCGTAAAGGCTCCCCCAGGGAGTTCAGGTGTACCCAAAGGCTTCCGCTGAGAGCACTTTTTGATGGCAGAAAGTGGCACCGTACGTGTTTTTTCGGGTCTAACTCGGGTTCAGCTTCTTGTTGCGGTTAGGGTTATGTTTAGGGTTGTTAGGAAAGAGTGAAGACGCAGAGTCCTGTTGAGTGTGGGGTTGCGTAAAGGCTCCCCCAGGGAGTTCAGGTGTACCCAAAGGCTTCCGCTGAGAGCACTTTTTGATGGCAGAAAGTGGCACCGTACGTGTTTTTTCGGGTCTAACTCGGGTTGAGCTTCTTGTTGCGGTTAGGGTTATGTTTAGGGTTGTTAGGAAAGAGTGAAGACGCAGAGTCCTGTTGAGTGTGGGGTTGCGTAAAGGCTCCCCCAGGGAGTTCAGGTGTACCCAAAGGCTTCCGCTGAGAGCACTTTTTGATGGCAGAAAGTGGCACCGTACGTGTTTTTTCGGGTCTAACTCGGGTTGAGCTTCTTGTTGCGGTTAGGGTTATGTTTAGGGTTGTTAGGAAAGAGTGAAGACGCAGAGTCCTGTTGAGTGTGGGGTTGCGTAAAGGCTCCCCCAGGGAGTTCAGGTG